>NC_064848.1:51322756-51585256 GCF_024139225.1 Suncus etruscus
TTTCTCTCAACTCATTAATATTGTCATGATAGTTGTTAATGTAGTTATTTCTCTAACTGCACTCACCACTCTTTGTGGTGAGCTTTATAATACCCAGAGACAATAGAGATGAAAGCCTGAAAGACTGGCTCACAAATGTATTTTTATAGTAGAGTTTTTGTTTTTGGGCTTTTGGGGTAGATGCTCATAAGCGGGAATGCTGGGCCATATGGAAGCTCAATTTGTATATTTATGAAAAATGCCCTTAAATTTTCCACAAAGTTTAAATCAGTCAACGTTTCCATCAGCATTGGATGAGGTTTCATTCTTACCTTAATCTGCACCCCTGTTTCTTTCATTCTGTATGATGTGTACCAATCTCACTGGTTTGAAAATGGTATAAGAGAGAAATAAAATTTTAAAAAGCATATCATTCACAATTGTGTCTTAAAGTTTATTTATTAATTTTTTTGCTTTACAAAAGTGGTTTATTCTTTTTTAATATAATTTTTATTTTGATCATAGTGGCTTACATATTGTTGACAATAATATTTTAGGTACATATTTACATAAAATCAGGGGGATTCCCATCACTGATTTGTCTTCCCTACACCTCCATTTTCGTCCTACCTCCCTTATCCTCCTCCCTCACCCCCGGGGCTGCTAGAATGTGGTCCCCTCTGTACCTAGTTTACTACTTAGTAGTCTTGCACCTGTTTGGTTTGGTGCCTCCCTTATTTCCCTCTCTAACTGGGAGGCAGGACTAGATAGTTCAAGTTATGTGGTTTTGTTTGAAGAAGAGAAAAGTAATAAACTGGGGTAAAAGTCTAATTCGCCAAAAATGGGCAGAATCCTTCTAGAGGCTCTCATCATCAGTTTGAGAGATGAAGGAGAAAAATAAGGTGAAACACCCAATAGTACAAAAAGAAGTGTCAAATATCCAGTGAGCACTCCAACAATAACAACGATAAGCAGCACAGAAAAGCCATGGTCTTGAGATAAAAAACATGGCAGGGCACATAAAGAAAGAAAAGAAAAGAAGGAAAAAACATAAATATAAATGGGGACAACAACTTCAATAACCACACCAAAACAAAGAAATCGACAAGAAGTTAGATAGGTAAATAAAAATAAAAAAATAATAAAAAATGAGTATATAAAAATAATATTAAAAAATAAAAAAAATGTTTTGTGCTTTTTGCCTTTTTTTTCCCTCCTGCACTGGCACAGTAAATATTGGGGTCATTCAAAAAGGAATTCACTTGGCCTAAGAGATATGGGGTTTCTCCACCCTTGGAGTATTATTGTCATGGGATTAACTATAGATTCTGTTCAGGTTCATTTACTCTCTCCTTGGTGCTTTCGTGGTGTTTGGGAGACTTCTGCTCCTTCCTGGCTGATAAAATCAGACCTTTGTATCTAGAGATCTCAGTATCTGCACAGGTCTAGGAGTGGGACTTATGATGAAGTCAGTCTTTGTGGTTCTAGAAGTTCTGTTCCCTCAGTGTCATTTTAATCCATCTTCTATGATTGGTGGTCTTGGTCTTTGCACTGATCCTAGGATGAAACCTAGGATAGCATCTTAAAGTTTATTTTTAAGTTTATTTTATTTATATCTTAAAAAAGTTTAAAAGTTTTTATCTTTTAAGTTTTTAAGTTTTTTTTTATCTTTTAAGTTTTTATCTTAAAATTATTTTTATTTATATCTTAAATTTATTCTTAGGAATAAAGAGAAGTTAAGACATATAAATAAAGCTATAAATTATTCTTCAACAAAATAAGAGAAGACACAAAGAAATGGAAATAAACTCCCTACCCATGGACTGGAAGGATTAACATTATCAAAATGATTATCCTATCCAAAGCACTATAATGATTTAATGCTGTCCCAGTAAAAATACCCATGACCATTTTTAAAGATAGACCAAATGCTGTTGAAATTTATATGAAGTAATAAAATTCCCCCAATAGGTAAAGCAATAATAGATAAAAAGAAGGAAAGAGGGTTTCCCTTCTTTAAATTACATTATAAAGTTATATACAGTAATCATTACTTTGTGGTACTAGGATAAAGATTGACCCTGAGACCAATGGAATAGAATTGATAACTCAGAGACAGGTCCTCAAGTATACAGTCAGCTAGTCTTCAGCATCGAAACTAAGAGCATGATATGGAGCAAGGAAAGCCCCTTTAATAAATGGTGTTGGGAACACTGGTCACACACTTGCAAAAAATAAATTTATATCCTATCTTTAAACATGTACAAAAATCCATTCAAAATAGACTTCAATATTAAACTTGAATATATAATATAGGCAGAACCTTTCATTACATTAAATTAAGAGTTGTCTTCAATTATTCAATGTCCAGCATGTTGAAAAAAGATAAACAAATGGGACTATGTTAAATTAAGAAACTCTGAATCACAAAAGAAAAGATGACCAAAAAAAAGGTTACTTGGATATTGGGAGGATATACTCACTGCCCATCTGAACACTGTATCAGATTTGATTTATAGGCATAGTTCTCTCATTTGAATCCTTTCTCCTAGCACTATTTTCCTTTTATTTTATATTACCTTATGCAAATAAAATAATTTTTACAAATGTATACTTGAAGGGCACTTAGAAAGTTAAGAAACAAATATTATCATCAGAATCTCATTTTTCTTACCTACAAAAATATGAAAGCCATTTTTTAAATAAGCACCCAAATTTGAAATATAGTAGTTTAAGCAAACCCTGAAAAGTACTATAAGTTTGAGTTATTTTTCTTATGAAGAATGAAGCCTACACATCATTGAGCTCTAGATTTGGGGGAAAATTTCTAGCCCACTGCTTTTCAGCACTTGAATCGGCTTAAAGGGAATTGTCTGCCTTGCATGATGGTTTGGCAGATTCCAGAAGCTGCTGGATATTCTGGGATCAGTGGAGTAGAACACAATGGGCTAAAAGCTGATTCATGATCTACTTAGGGGAGAAGGAAGAAGTTTTATCCTTAAGAGTTTTCTTTTCTTCTAATATTATATCCTGAGATGTGGCTTGGAATAATTCTGCAAGACATTCCTAAACAGCATTTTCTCTTTGCTTTTAGTATGGTGTTTGTTGCCTTTGGGTGAAAAACTAGTGTAGCCAATAAACTTTTTATTTTATTTTTTGTTCTTATCTCCTTAGATTTAAGAATTTTTATTTAAATTATTCAAACACAAGACAATATCTCTATCTCCACATAATTAAACTAAAAGTGAATTCAGTATACTTGGAAATATGCTTTTGATTTTTTCTTTTGTTCTTTCTTTTTTCTCTCTATTTCTTTCTTTCTCTTTCTTTCTTTCTTTCTTTCTTTGTTTCTTTCTTCTTTCTCTCTTTCTTTCTTTCTTTCTTTCTTTTTCTTTCTTCTTTCTTTCTTTCTTTCTTTCTTCTTTCTTTCTTCTTTCTCTCTTTCTTCTTTCTTTCTTTCTCTTTCTTCTTTCTTTCTTTCTTTCTTTCTTTCTTTTCTTTCTTTCTCTCTCTTTCTCTTTCTCTCTCTCTTTCTTTCTTTCTTTCTTTCTTTCTTTCTTTCTTTCTTTCTTTCTTTCTTTCTTTCTTTCTTTCTTTCTTTCTTTCTTTCTTTCTTTCTTTCTTTCTTTCTTTCTTTCTTTCTTTCTTTCTTTCGTCTCTCACTCTCTTTCCATTCTCTTCTCTCTCTCAGACACCCCGCTAACACCATGCATAAATATCAAATCCAAATGGATTAAAGACCTTGATATCAGGCCTGAAACCATAAGGTATATAAAGCAACATGTATGTAAAACACTATATGACATTGAGACTAAAGGCATCTTCAAGGAGGAAACAGCACTCTCTAAACAAGTGGAAGCAGAGATAAACAGATGGGACTATATTAAGCTGAGAAGCTTCTGCACCACAAAGGAAATAGTGCCTAAGATACAAAAGCCACCCATAGAATGGGAGAAACCCAATACCCATCAGACAAGGGGCTAATATCTAAAATATACAAGGTACTGTCAGAACATAAAAAGTAAAAAAAAACATATAGCTCCATCAAAAATGGGGGAAAGAAATGAACAAATACTTTCACAAAGAAGAAATGCAAATGGCCAAAAGACACATGAAATAATTCTCTACATCATTAATTATCAGGGAGATGCAAATCAAAACTATAATGAGGTACCATCTGACACCACAAAGACTTGCATACATCACAAAGAACAAGAACAATAATTGCTGGCAGGGATGTAGAGAGAAAGAAACTCTTATTCACTAATGGTGGAAATGCTTTCTAGTTCAGCCTTTATGGAAAACAATATGGAGATTCCTCAAAAAACTGGGAATTGAGCTCCCATCTGATTCAATTATTTTACTACTCGGGATATACCCTAGGGCCACAAAAACACGATACAAAAATTTCTTCCTCATACCTATATTCATTGCAGCACTATTTACAATAGCCAGACTCTGGAAACAACCAAGAATGAAATTGGGGAAAATAGTACTCTCATTTATCAGTCTTTGCGGTCTAATCTGACCATATTACCTTAGTTCAAAACCTACCAGGGACCAGAGAACCAAGGAACTTGAAAGAAAAGCCATTCAAGGATCAGTGATAAGCAAAGAACAAGAGAGAAAGTAAATCAGGAAAGCACTTGTAGACTAATTAAACTATTGATACACTTGTTTTTTAGGCTCTTGAGGTTTTCTGAGATCTCTATATAATAAGGCACTTACTGGATTGTAGCCTAGTCTATGAGTGTACTTCATCTTTAGATCTGCACACAAAGGAATGATAACTGATAATTTTTTTGTTTATTTAAATGGTGTTATACCCCAAACTCAGCTCCAGGACTATAGTACTTAAGGTAATGCTCCACCTTTCAGTTGCATTTAGTCAATCAATAAACTTTGTAGGGTATAAACAAGGTCTAAAAGTTCTTTGAGCTCTGATTATTATCTATTACTTGGATTCTTTTACTATAAATTTTAAAGGAAGGTGAGAGATGGGTCTAAGTATTTTCAGTAGGAGCATTTTTCAGCACTTCATTTTCAGCTCTTCAGTAGGAGTGCTGTATAGGAGTGAGCAAATCATGAAAATTAGAGTTGGTCCAGTTCAATTCATCTTTTGTGAATATTTTTACAATAACAATGATCTTTTTGGAAGGGGGCAGAGAGATGTACAGTGATTAGGATATTTGTCTTACATGTGACCAATCCAGGTTTAATAGCCAGCATACCAAGCACCATCATGAATAATTCTTAAGTGCAGAGCCGTGGGTAACTCATGAGCACCACCGGTGTGGCAGAAAAACAAAACCCAAAATGTTTGGCTGGAATGATCATGCTAGAGGTAGGGACTTGCTTTGCACACAGCTGACCTGGGTTTTATCCCTAGAAATGTACGATAATAAAGCCTTGGAGGAATAATCCCTGAGCATTATTGGTTGTGACCCCTAAAGTAAAATATAATGTTTTGTTAGAAAGCATGTTAATTTAGATGGGAATATATTAAACTGAGAAACTTCTGCACCTTAAAAGAAATAGCGCCCAGGATACAAGAGCCCCCACCGAGTGGGAGAAATTATTCACCCAATACCCATCAGACAAGGGGCTAATCTCCAAAATATACAAGGCACTGACAGAAATTTATAAGAAAAAACATCTAATCCCATCAAAAATGGGGAGAAGATATGGACAGACACTTTGACAAAGAAGAAATACATATGGCCAAAAGACACATGAAAAAATGCTCCAAATCACTAATCATCAGGGAGATGTAAATCAAAACAACTATGAGGTATCACCTCACACCCCATAGTTTGGCACACATCACAAAGAATGAGAACAAGCAGTGTTGGCGGGAATGTGGAGAGAAAGGAACTCATATCCACAGCTGGTGGGAATGCCATCTAGTTCAACCTTTATGGAAAGCAATATGGAGATTCCTCCAAAATCTGAAAATTGAGCTCCCATATGACCCAGCTATATCACTCCTAGGAATATACCCTAGGAACACAAAAATACAATACAAAAATCCCTTCCTTACACCTATATTCATTGCAGCACTATTTACCATAGCAAGACTCTGGAAACAGCCAAGATACCCTTCAATAGAAGAATGGCTAAAGAAACGATGGTACATATACACAATGGAATATTATGCAGCTGTCAGGAGAGATGAAGTCATGAAATTTTCCTATACATGGATGTACACGGAATCTATTATGCTGAGTGAAATAAGTCATAGAGAGAGAGAGACGCAGAATGGTCTCACTGATCTGTGGGTTTTAAGAAAAATGAAAGACATTCTTGCAATAATAACTTTCAGACACAAAAGAGAAAAGAGCTGCAAGTTACAGCTTACCTCATGAAGCTCGCCACAAACAGGCATGAGTTTAGTTAGAGAAATAACTACGTTTTGAACTCTCATAATAAAGAGAATGTACGAGGGAAATAGAAAGCTTGTCTAGAGTACAGGCGGGGGTTAGGTGGGAAGGAGGGAGATTTGGGACATTGGTGATGGGAATGTTGCACTGGTGATGGGTGGTGTTCTTTATATGACTGAAACCCAAACACAATCATGTATGTTATAAAGTTGTTTAAATAAAAAAAGAATAATAAAAAGAAGTATAAAAAGAAATAATTAAAATAAATTATTAAAACATAAAAAAGAAAACATGTTAATTTATTAACAAATTTTTCATGATATTTTATATGCATAATATAGTGTATGTAATATTTATATTGTATATGAAAACATGCTACATAATGTAATATAATGCTATATTATGTGGACTATATAATATATAACATATTATATACAAGGCAAAATTGATTAATTGTGACAGGTTAGACACCTTAAAGCTTTAATACTTATTAATACTTACTATCTACTGCTATACATGATCACTATTTATTTGAAACCAAAATTTCTCAAGAAAATTTAAAATTTATACATCTCACTAGTGTTAGTATTTTCAAATATACCATCTAATTAAATTTTACTGGCAAACTGGATTGAGTGTCTTTTCCTTATTATTACAGATTAATCTACTATAGTGATATTAATGAGATGTTCAATACTTTAACTGAAATTAATTGGAAGGAAAATAAGTAGAAAGAAGTGGTCTGGATTACTAAAAAAAGCCAATCACACTGCCACTGATAGAGATAAATGAAAATTATAACTTCAGAGTGATTGAAAATAGTTAAGAAGTTTAATTAAATATACACACAGATATATATGGTCTTAAATTATCTAACTAATATCTGATTATATCTAGCACCTACTGTTTGATTGTTAAACTATTAGATGTTTATGATTTATGTTATTCCAATCAATTTTATATCACTATTCAGTTCGATATAATTCTTCTCATGTCACAGAGTGATAGACTGAATTCTACAAAATTTTAGCAACTTGTTTTTAACTAAACTTGTTAGTAACAATCTCTTGATGTGAATAAACTTTAGAGGAAAAAGATTTGAACAATTTTTCTGACCAATTTATATAGCTTATGTAGTTCCATTAGTTTTCATTCACGTAAAACACACTGGTAGTCCCTTCTGAGTTTTTGTTTCAGCTGTACATTGGAAAATAATAAAATCACAAAGGCAAAATTGTTTCCTCATAAAAAACATACTATGAGAAATCTGACGTATTTGGGTTTTAGAAATGCAGACAGTTTAACAGTAGCCAGCTGAAACTGCCTTTCCCACTGAAGTGACTAAGCCTAGTCCCGAGTGCAGCCTTCAGCTAGCACCTGCTCTATGACTCCTTTACAGGGTTTCAGATGCAATACCAGCCTTTAAGGAACTTTGCAATGCTCCATTGTGGTTTTATTATGTTCATGGATAGCAAAGTAATGAATGATAAGTATGAAGGTTTCACATAATCTACCAAAAGCTTTGCAAACTTTTAATGGAAAATTTAAAGTATATTGTTTTTAGTTTTATGAATTAGTTTTCCTTTATATTTTCTAAGACATTAAACATTAATTCAACTCAAAAACTGAAAGAAATTTTGCTCGCAATATCTATTTGATTTTTAGATTTTGGCCATATAGTAATGTCTTTTATTGCTTCTATAGTAAGATATATAAACAGAATGTTGTTTTGTTTTAGTTTTGTTACAATTTTCCCCAGGTCTAAGGATATGTAGGAACAAATTTTATGCCCAGAAGGACAGTTTTATATTGACTTTTAAAAAATATAAAATAGATTTTATGCAGTAAGATTTACAGAAAATTCTAGTAGCTGTTAATGTTGCAAAATGTTTTGTTTTTTAAAATAACAAAGAAAGATAAAATTAATAACTGAATTCTAAGTAATGTTATACCCATAGGTATGTATATACTTTGTAATTGCTTTGTGGCAATAAATAAGCTAAGTGTGTCAGAGATCAAGAGAATACTTGCAGTGTTAGAATATTTCAACCTATCCTTTTTCATTTCTTCTCTTCCCTTCAATTTTTCACTCTTTAATACATGACTCATGGAGAGAAAGAAATATAAGAGAAGAAAATAAGAAAAGCAGAAAGGTCAGTACTTTTTAACAAGGAAAGCTTTAAAATTATAGATTCTTACCAAAGAATCAATTAACTTGGAGTTAAAATATTACAATTAATTCCATGTTAGTGTAATATGTTAATAATGCAGCATAAGCAAATAGTGAAAGTTATTCTGTATTTTTAATAGTGTGTATTTTATTAGTTTTTCTTTTACCTTTTTTTTTTTTTTTTTGTGGGAGGGCACACCCGGTGACGCTCAGGGGTTACTCCTGGCTATTTATTCAGAAATTACTCCTGGCTTGGGGGACCAAATGGGACTCTGGGGATACTAACATCGGTCTGTCCTAGGTCAGCGCATGCAAGGCAAACACCCTACCTCTTGCGCCACTGCTCTGGCCCCAATAGTGTGTATTTTAACTAACAGAAATTAAATTTACTATTTGGGAACGTATAAAGCTTTGTTTCACAGATCTTGAAAATAAGGAAAAATATTTTTGATTGTTCTTCTTTACATGCCTTCTGCAAGATAAAAATAAAGGATGGAGACTGACTTAGAATATTCTTGACAGGTTGCTGAAAGGATCTTAACTATTTTTAAGAATAGATAAAAATATTAGAACAATGAATATCAGTATATTTAGCATTGTTAGCTAGCAATCAACTGTTTGGTTTTAAATCCTCTGCTACTTAATAACTATTAATAACACATAGGTACAAACACACATATTAGTACTCAAGGGTTATTGCTAGCTTAGTGTAAATTTGTTTTTCTACTTTAGAAATTTGTACAAGAAATCATAAAGTATAATATCTATTATAGTTTTCTTTTTGTATAATTTTAATCCTGTTATATTTAATCTGAGTTTATTATTCTCTTTTATATACAGAATTCATTATGTAAAATACCACATATTTTAATTATACCATTGAAACATCTGATAAACTGTATTTTTTATTTTGAAGTGTCATTCTTGGGTTGGTTTAAATATATAAATCTACTAATAATCATTTAAAATTTCCATACACTGTAGTCCCCACAACAGTCATGTGCCTCTTCTACCTAGCTGCTTGTACCTGGAAATCTTCCCCCTCCCACAATCATGTGCTTCATGTGGACCAAGGACATAGCAGATGAATCCACAATACAGACTCAAACCTCTTTTGTCATTAGGTGTGTCAGAGGCTCTGCTCCCCACCCACCTTACAATTATGGCATCACATGACACTTCTCCCTGACTGCCCTACACTGGGAAGCCCCAACATTACTGCCTACCTTTTGAATCCAAAATTGTGTGGATATTAGTGCATCCAGAAGACAACTTCATTCTTTATACCCCACTAATGTCAAGTGTTTTTATTTTGATGATTTTCCTCCAAAACCTCTATAATTGCCCTTTAAGAAACAGGCTTATTTTAAGAAACAGGTTATTTTTCAACAAACACTGAAGTAGCATACTTATATTTTTACACTAACAAATTACAGAGAGTAACATTAGGCTGAAATATAAACTGTTCGTATCTATGATATGTGAATCTGAATCTCAAATCACAGCACCCACAAATCTTTAAAAATAATGAAGAAGCAAAGGAATTCACATGTTCTGGGAAACAGAATCACTGGTCCAAATAAATCATCGAGTCAAACCAAGCCTCAATGAGGATTTTAAAACAATGCTCTGTGCAATGGCCATGGAAATAATTCAATAATTAGAAGAACATTTCAATCAAATAAAAGATGGACTGATCCAGAGAATCAGAGTCCATACAAATGGAATTGAAGGAGTTAAAAATAATACAATAGTCAGCCATAACAACAAAATTTAACATGATCTAACCAGGTCAGTGTTATTGAAGACAAAATACTAATCATCACCAAGAATTAAATAACAAAAGAAAAGTGAGATGAATGAGTGGAAGACAATGGAATTATTAAATAATAGCAAAATGAATAATCTTTGAAACAAAAATACCAGAAGAAGAGGAAAAATGGAAGAATGGCCAACATAAGATATAGTCACCAAGAACTTTCCTGATCACTGGAGAGAGACTGTTATATAGTGGCTCAAAGAAAACAAACAAACAAAAAGTCAAACAAAACAGCCCCAGAACACAATAATCAAGCCAGAGAAGAGTAGATGAGCATACTTAAAATAGTGAATGAAAAAAAATTTCTTCCTTAGAGTCCACTACTCTGTGAAGCTATCATTTAGACTTGAGAGAGGAATAAGAACCTTTCAAACAAATAAGAATTGGCAGTATTTGTGACAACTAAACCAATACTCCAAGAATAATAAAAGGCTTGGGACTGGAGAGATAGCACAGCAGTAAGGCATTTGCCTTGTATACAGCTGGACCAGGACAGAATGTTTCAATTCCTGGCATCCTATATGGTCCCCTGAGCTTGCCAGATGCAATTTCTGAGCATAAAGCCAGGAATAATCCTGAGCATAGAAGGGTGTAGCCCCGAAACCAATCAATCAATCAGTCAATAAACTGCTTAAAAATAATACCAAAAGTTCACTTATAATAAAATAGACTCTTCCAATAACAGCTAGATATCATACACAAAAGTAGCATCATAGCCCTATATATAAAACTCACCCCTCTCCATGTCAATGGAATAAATTTCCCTAATAAAAGGCACAGTAGCTGGATGGATCAGGAAAGAAAATCGACCCATCTGCTGCTTACAGAAAACACACCTAAACCTAAAAGATAAATACAGATTTAGAATGAAAGGATGTAAAGCAATAATATAAGCCAATGGAAGAAAAGAAAAGTTTGGACAGCCATAGTTACATCAGATTAAATATGAAGAAGGTTATTAGAGTCAGTGATGAACACTACCTATTAAGGGAACTATAAATCAAGAAATACTATCATCAACCTATTTTTACTGAAAAAAAAAGACTCAGAGAATTCATAAAGCTTCTGCTACTAAAGTAAAGAAATATCTTGATGAAAACACAACAGTAGTTGGAGACTTTAACTCCACTTTCACCACTACAAATATCAACGAAATGGAATATCCATAGGAGATAAGAGCACTAAATGAGGAGTAGAAGAACTAGAACTCTTAAACACATACAAGGTTCTTCATCCCCCAAAATAAGAATACACATTTTTCTCTAGTACACATGGAACATTCTTCAAAAAGATCAGAAATTGGGATATAATTCAAACATATATATTTACAAATTTGGAAATTGTACAAAATATCTTATCAAACCATAATGTCATGAAAGTAGAAATTAACATATAAAGAAGATGGTGAAAACTTCCAACACATGGATGCTGAACAAAACACAGCTTAACAGCAACTGGTTCAAAGAAGAAACCAAGGAATAAGTAATGAAATTAATGACAATAAAGAAACAAGTTGTCACAATCTATGGAAAGAAGAAAAAGCCCAAAATCAACAACCTTAAATATACATCTCAAAAATCTGGAGAAGGAACGTACAAAGAAACCCAATATATATTTGAAGGAGAGAAATTTAAAAACAAGAGCAGAAAGCAACATAGAAATCAAGAAAGTATTTCTAACTATCACTGAAACTAGGAGTTGGTTATTTGAAACAATAAACAAGATAAACAATTCTTTAGATAGACTCATGAGGATGAAAGAGAAAATGTTCAACTAAACTAGATCATAGATGAAAGGTAGAAATTACAGTGGACACTTAAGTAGTTAAAAAGATCATGAGAGTTTACTATGAACACCTTTATGATCATAAGCCAGAGAACCTAGAAGAAATTGATAGAATCTTAGTAATGTAATTTTCCAAAGTGGAATGAGGAGGAAGTAAAAAGCTTAAACAAGCCAATCACAAGTAAGGAAATTGAAAAAGTAATTAAGAATCTTCCAAAGAATAAAAATTCTGATCCAGATGGGTTTACAGGTGAATTCTATCAATTCTTCAGAGAAGATTTTCTACTGTTACTCTTTAATAACTTACAAAGCCTGAAAGGCAGAAGAGTCTTTCCTAACACCTTTTACGAAATTAATATTATACTAATACCCAAAGAATACTCAGACATTTTCAGAAAAAAATTTCAAACCAATCTATCATTAAAAATGATGCCAAAGGGCCGGGCGGTGGCGCTAAAGGTAAGGTGCCTGCCTTGCCTGCGCTAGCCTTGAATAGACCGCGGTTCGATCCCCCGGTGTCCCATATGGTCCTCCAAGCCAGGAGCAACTTCTGAGCACATAGCCAGGAGTAACCCCTAAGCGTTACCGGGTGTGGCCCAAAAACCAAAAAAAAAAAAAATGATGCCAAAGTCCTTAATAAAATCTTAGCTAACCAAATACAATGGCACATAAAAAAAAAAACAACAACAACAAAGCAAAACAAAAAAACATATATCCTAATCAAGTGGGATTCATTGTGGGAATGTAAGAATGGTTCAACATGTCAGAAGGGTGCAGAAACCATCTTGGGTCATGCTGTTTTCAGCTGGCTGAGATTGGATTTCATTAGCGTTCCTGCCTACGATACTGCCTGCTACAAAGGTGGGTCGGGACATACACACTCATTCCTGCTGGTTTCTGCTCGGTGTCAGAAGGGCGCAGAAGCCATCTTGGGCCATGCGGTTTCCAGCTGCCTGAGACTCGATTTCACCAGTGTTTCTGCCGGTGATCCTGCCTGCTTCAGAAGTGGGTCAGGACATACACACTGATTCCTCCTGGTTTCTGCTGGAAGTCAGAAGGGTGCAGAAGCCATCTTGGGTCACGGTGTTTCCAGCTGCCTGAGACTGGATTTCATCAGCGTTCCTGCCTAGGTGGGTTGGTACGTAGACACACTAATTCCTGCTGGTTTCTGCTGGGTGTCAGAAGGGAGAGAAGCCATCTTGGGCCACGGTGTTTTCAGATGCCTGAGATTGGATTTCATCAGCGTTCCTGCTGCTATCCTGACTACTACGGAGAGTTCTTGGCTAGCTCGGCCTTCCTGCTGTGCCTTGGATAACCCTGAGGACTTGAAGGGAACTCTTTGCTTTGCTTGTCTGTCTTTCCTGAATACTTGAAGCTCTCCTCAGAGGCCTAGGAAGTGCACCCCACAAAAAAAACTGTCATGTAGAGGCCGCAAAGAGCGGCCGCTCCGCTTTGCTTCATGGCTGCACACACTTTCTAACAAATGAACCCACCACAACACGCAGAAAAAAATCACACTACAAGCATGAAAATGGGGAAACCTCGCAGGCAAACACCATGCACAGAGAATGAAGATGATAGCTCCGACGACCCAAAAAATTCCAACCATCTGATTAACCTCTCAGATAAGGAGTTTAGAATAGAAATATGGAAGATATTCGTAGAACTTAAAGAAAACATAGATCAATCTGAACAGAACATAAAGACAGAAATCAGAAAACTCCAAACTGAAATAACAGATCTGAAAAACATGGTAGCTTAACTGAAAAACTCAGTGGATAGCCTCTCCAGCAGATGGAAGATGAGATGCAAAAAACTCAACACAACAAAAGAAATTGGAAAAGAACCTTAAGACAAATGATCAGGCAATGGGAAAAGTACTCAAGGAATGTGAACAGATGAAAATAGAAATCTTTGATAAACTCAACAGAAGCAACATAAGAATCATTGGAGTTCCAGAGGCCCAGGTAGGAGATCCCCAGGAAGAATCAACTGTCAAAGACATTATCAAAGAGATACTCCCAGAGTTAAAGACTACATGCAATCAAATCCTGCATGCCCAAAGGGTACCAGCTAAAAGAGACACAAAGAAAAACACCCAAGACACATCCTTGTTACAACGACAAATCTCACAGATAGAGATAGAATACTGAAAGCAGCAAGATCAAAAAAGGGAAACTATATTCAAAGGAGTATCCTTAAGACTTACAGCAGACATGTCACAAGAGGCCAGAAGACAGTGGTGGGATATTGTGACAAGACTGAATGAAATGAATGCCTCACTTAAATTCTATTGTCTCCATTACTGGTTTGATCATTTTCCACTTTAAATCTTCAATTTCCAGATGAAACAGTTCTTTTCATATAATAACTTTTAATATAGCTATTATTAAATTCTCACCTCTCTCAACTACATTTCTACATTTCTACCACATGTCTATGTATGTTCTAATAAATGATAGCTAATTTTATGGTGACAGAAGATCTCAAAGTACTTCAAACTATCATGTTTGCATTTATGTGTATGTATGTGTGTGTTACCTTGATGTCAATTTGAAGGGCAATTCTTCATGTAATATTTAATATAGATGATATTAAAACTCCAACTTCATTGAGGCTTACTAAAATTGTAGACCTATACTATAAAGGTACATATATCTGGGGTATATATATATATATATATATATATATATATATATATATATAGGCATATATATCTAATTTTTAATATTGACTACCAAATTAAGTATTAACTATGAAAATTACCTTTCTTAAACCCCACAAATTCCATTTCCCTTTAATTTTTTCCTTAGGTCAAAGGAAGTCCTAGATAATACTTTTAAGCATACTATCAATATGTACATATATATAATTATCTACCCCTTGAGGAAGTATTAATTAAATAAATTATTATCATGCACTGTGATAATATATACTGCTAAGCAAAATTCACAAGAAACCTGTCCCCAATGAACATATAATTCTGTAGAGAGGAGCAGATATTAATAAAATTACATAAAATATAAATTTCAGGCTGTGAAAATTGTTGAAAAGTGTGCAGTCACAGTGAGAGCATGTATTAGAGAGATCAGATATTGTCTGGGAGTTGCTAAACAAAGCCCCGTTATATTGAAATTTTACCTAGGTTGCATGTAATTTCTGTCATTACTCTGAATAATCAGCAAGATGAATGATTTTCAGTCACAACTTGAATCAGAGCTTTTCTCCCCCCATAAATGTAACGCAAAATTTCTAATCAAGACAAGATCATCACATTAATATAATTCCAATGTGTAGGAGGTATCCCACAAGTCTACATATTGTGTGGATATGATGTACTTTAAGTATCACTCTATTTAATTGCACAGGTGGGTGGTGTAGAGATGGATAGAGAAAAAACTTACATAGTATTAAGTAAATTTAGATCTTCAGTGTACTATTTTAAGATTTCATTTATGCTGCAAGTTAATGCAGATATATGGTAAAAATATGTGCTAATAATACTTTCAGGGACAAAACACACTCGTTCTTGTTCCTTGTGTATAAACTTAAACATGTGCAAAAAATGATGAAAATTGGATCACTCAGAAAAGAATACCTGTAAAGGTGATTGTAACTTGAAATGCTACTTTTGTTCTTGCAACTTTACCAAATGAAGTTTTTTTTTAAATAATTTTTATTCTGACCAAAGTGGATTACAAATCTTTCACAGTAATATTTTATGTACATAGTGACATTGAATTAGGGGTATTCCCACCACCAATGTTGTCCCCCCTTCACCCCTGTTACCAGCATGCACCCATATCCCCCTCCTTGTTCTCCCAGGTTGCTAGTATAACTGGTCCCCTCTGTGTCTAGCTTGTTGTAGACTGGGTATCGATTCTGTTGTCGTTGGCTTTGGATTTCGTACCTAAGTCTGATCATTTTTTCTTTCTACTCAATGTTCATATGACTGATCTTGGTACTTTTCATTATTTCCCCCTCAATTTGTGAGGCAGAACAAGATGGTTCAAGTTATGTGGTTCTGTTTGAAGAAAAATCAAAAGGGGGCAAAAATCAAACAAAAAAATAGGAGGACTCCTTCTAGAGGCTATAAATATCGATTTAAGAGAAGAAAGGAAAGAAGAAAGGAAAAAGGAAGAAAAACACAATACAAAAATATCAAACTAAAAAACCTGAAAAGCACCACAGCTATAAAGACAACAACCAAACAATAACCATGGTCCAGAAATATAAATAAAACAGCACAAAAAACAAAATGAAAAACAAAACAAAACAACAACAATAACAACTAAAATGTTAATTTGTGCTTCTCTCTTTCTCTTTCTCTCTCTCTCTGTCTCTCTCTCTTTCTCTCTCTCTCTCTTTCTCTCTCTCTCGGCATAGACACAAGTAAATATTGGGGAGATTAGAAAGGAAATTACCTTGGCCTAAGAGTTACAGAGTTTCTCCACCTTTGAAGTATACTGTCATGGGAATAACTCTAGGCTCCATACATGTTCTTTTACTCGCCCCTATGTCCTTTTGTGGTGTCTGGAAACTTTCTACTCAGTCATGAATGATAAGATCGGGCCTCTTTGACTAGAGATCATGGTATTTGCACAGGTCATAGGATGGAGCCTAGGATGGAGTCTTTCTTTACAGTTCTAGAAGTTCTATTCCATCACTGTTGTTTTGTTTGTTTTTGTTTTTTGTTTTTAGGTCACACCAGCAGCGCTCAGGGGTTAATCCTGGCTCTACACACAGAAATCACTCCTGGCAGGCTCAGGGGACCATATGGGATGCTGGGTTTAAACCACTGTCCTTCTGCATGGAAGGCAAATGTCTTACCTCCACGCTATCTCTCCGCTCCCCATCACTGTTGTTTTAATGAGTCTTCTGTAGTTGGTGGTCTTGGATTTTGCACCTATCCTAGAACGCAGCCGAGGATAAAGTCTTTCATTATGTTTCCAAAAGTTCTGCTTGGTTGCAGTTTTCTCAGTCAGACCTCTGGAGTTAGAGAGAGATCTTGGTTGTTGTACAGATTGTAAGCCAAAGCCTACTTCTTTTTTATTGGTGGCAGGATATGATCTGCCCAGTCATGGTTGTCACAGTCAGTCTTCTTTAGTTAGTGATCTTGGCTTTTGTACAGATCAAAGGATGACGTGTTTTCTGATATCATCCCACCTGCGCATATGTCATGTGGTCCCAACTCAGACTCCATGTGATTAGACAGTGATCGTCCAACCCTGAAACCTAGATCTCAGACATAGAACTGACACAGTTCTCCACAACAGTTCTAGGTACCAAACTCCCTCTGGAAATTCTTACTACTATTCTGACACTAACATGCACCAGTTTTGATATGACATCCTGACAATGAGGAAATGGCAACAACTTGATATAAGAGCAGATTGCCTTACCTCAAATAAAATTTAAAAACAAAGGAACAGAATGCGAATTTTTAGTTTTCTTTGGGAAGAACAAGTGCAATAGACACAGTCAAGTAAAGGGGAGTGTAAAAATAGATTGCACTGAGATCATACACAGAGAATTTCCTTGAGAATGGTAGGCATACAAAAGTCACTGAGATTGTGTGTGTGTGTGTGTGTGTGTGTGTGTGTGTGTGTGAGGAAAAATATATGTTATTTGAGTAGATATTTCTGAGAAATCTGACAAAGCATATGAAAAGAGGAGAGTAATCGTTTGTAAGACTGGTCAGAGCTGATTCTATGTCTGATAAGAGGTGATTCAGAGTTTTAGAAATATTACCTCTAATTAAAGAAAATATTTTTTCCACTTTTGACAAAACCCAAGAGCTGGGAAATTTTAATGAATCTGAGAAGACTGAAGATGCTGCTCGAAAACACCTTCCTTTTTTCTGCAATTTATCTGTATTTAATAATTCTGATGTCTCTAGGAGATTTTCATTTTATTTTAAGGAATGTGTTCTTTCTTTGATTTTTGAATCTTCCAACTGTGTTTCCTCACAACTTAAGAATATATTAATGTAAGTGTAGAAAGATATCACTATTATTACCATTTGTTGCAGTATCCTGGATAGTTTTGAAGAAAATCATTTTAGAAACCTCCTTAATTAAAATAGAAATTCATTGTGTCATTTTATCTAGAGGAGTGTTGCACATTTAAATGTTTCTTTGAATGTTTTTGTTCTAGTGACAGAAATTTGGGACTGAGGTAAACTTAACAGCATGGGCTAAAGAAAGACCAAAGTCAGGCATGCATATTTACTGACAGACGGTTAAGCAAAACAGCCACACTGCTGTTTGTTTTTTCACCGACCTGCATATTTTCTTCTTATTAATCTTTTAGAATGTATTCTTCCTTTGTTGAATCCATTATTAAACAGCGAACAGATATTGTGTTAGCATTGTTTGTTTTTACTCAGGTTGCTTAAGAAAAATAATCTGTAAGTAGTTAAAGGAAACTATATTTCTTTTCAAACTACATGTATTTACAAATAGAACAAAATTTCTCACAAGATATCCTAATTTTACTTGCTTTTATGTGAATAAAATATATCTTGTATGAAAAGTAAATTCCTTCAACTTTTAGAGATAAAATCAGCATCTCATTTATAGGGACTTTAATATAGTTACAAAAGCAAAGACACAGATAAGTGTGTGTGATATTTAAAAATATAGAATCATCTCATGTTTCATAGGCCATCTAAGGATTGCTTTCCTTTGGTGATGTAAGTGGTAAGGCATTTGCCTTGCCACGCTAGCCAAGGATGGACCACAGTTTGATCCCCCGGCGTCCCACATGGTCCCCCAAGCCAGGAGCAATTTCTGGGTGCTTAGCCAGAAGTACCCTGAGTGTACACCGGGTATGGCCCAAAAACAAAATAAAAAAACAAAACAAAACAAAAAGATTGCTCTTTATTGGATGATTTTGCCATATTTGTTTATATATATATATATATATTTTTTGGTCTTTTGGGCCACACCCATTTGATGCTCAGGAGTTACTCCTGGCTAAGTGCTCAGATATTGCCCCTGGTTTGGGGGGACCATATGGGACGCTGGGGGATCAAACCGTGGTCCTTCCTTGGTTAGTGCTTGCAAGGCAGACACCTTACCTCTAGCGCCAACTCACTGGCCCCAAATTTGTCTATGATTTTTAAATGTTATCTTAAAATTATTAAAATATTTTAAATTTTAATAATTAAAATAAAACCTAATAATGTTCTTGTGTCTCCAATTCTTTCTTTTTAACAATCTTGCTATTCAGAGAGTTATTAAAGTCCATAGAGTTTAGATAACTTACTCATTATCAACAAGTTCTAAATAAAAGCATTGCTACTCAAATCTATCTCTAAAGAACCTATTTTTTTCCTAACATACTCTGCTTTCCTCTTTTTTACAGAGATAAATGTCATACCAAATTATTGTTCTTCTTTTACTAAGGGAAATAGGATAAGGCCTGGAGGAGTTGTATCTTGACAACCTGAAACAGTAAGATCTTATTGTAATAAAAAACGGCAGCTAATTTGCTGGTGGTCTGCTCATTAGTGTCTCACAATAAAGGTTTCATTTCTGGCAATGGCAAATTCTTGGAAACTAACAGAGTGAAGCAAAACACAAATACTTCTGAAATAGTCTTGTCTTCTACTGTTACTGCTATGTGAGAGATTTATACTTTAATATATGTTTGTTTCCCCAAAGTGTTACTTTCAAAAAAACGAAATTTCCAGTTCAGTTTGACCTGAATGGATTGTGTGAAGCCTTGTAATTTACTATCTGATGGATGGTGTCCTGGTGAGTGGCATGTACAAGGTTGGAGTCAGTGATCCCAAACTTTCCAAAGCTTTATTTGTATTTTAAGAATGTATATGTCTAGCCAAAAAGAAAGATATATTCAGTGGCAAAAAGCAAATGTTGACATTTTAAAAGTTCACATTATGAAATTGTGTGATTGGAGTTATTAGAAATGAACAAACAAATCATTAAAATTTTAAAATCTCCACCATCTTCCATTATTTCTTCCTATTTCTTTTACTCATACTTTCTTTTTTCCTCTTTCCCTTCCTTCCTCTTCCTTCCTTTTCCTTCTTCCTTCCTTTCCTTCCTCCCTCTCTCTTTCCTTCCTTTTTCCCTCCTTCCCTTCCTTCCTTCCTTCCTTCCTTCCTTCCTTCCTTCCTTCCTTCCTTCCTTCCTTCCTTTCATCTTTCCTGTCTTTTTTTTTGTATTTCTTCTTTCTTTTTCCTTCTTTCTTTTCTTTATTTATTCTTTCTTCTGTCATTTTTCTCTTTTCTTTCTTTCTTTCTTTCTTTCTTTCTTTCTTTCTTTCTTTCTTTCTTTCTTTCTTTCTTTCTTTCTCTCTCTCTCTCTCTCCTTCCTTCCTTCCTTCCTTCCTTCCTTCCTTCCTTCCTTCCTTCCTTCCTTCCTTCCTTCCTTCCTTCCTTCCTTCCTTCCTTCCTTCCTTCCTTTCCTTCCCTTTCCCTTCCTTCTCAAATAGATAGAGGCATTTTAAATTCTTAAAAGGCTTATAGAAAAAAATCATCAAACATATAACCTTCAAAACACACATGAAAAATTTTGAGGATGTTTATGTGATTATCAAAGACCCAACTATTATCTTCCCAATTACAAAAAAAGTTTGTGTATTCCTGAATTAAACATTGGTAGTTAAAATAACTAAGCATATATCATTTTTATTCTATGCAGCTTGCATTAGAGAAGCAATAGATTTGGGCTTGAAACCTATTGACTGCTTCTTTGAACTTGTTCTGGAGGCATCTTTATTTCTTTTATGAATTAGACATAATTTTATCTATTTCAAATAATTTTATGTATGTGGTATAAAGAATTCTATATGTAAATAAGATTCAAGGAGCCAAAGCAGTGACACTAGAGGTAAGGTGTCTGCCTTGCAAGCACTAGCCTAGGATGGACCACAGTTCAATCCCCTGGCATCCCATATGTTCCCCCTAAGCCAGGAGCGATTTCTGAGCGGATAGGCAGGAGTAACCCCTGAGCATCAACATGTGTGGCCCAAAAACAAAACAAATAAAAAACAAATAAATAAGGTTCTAAGTATTATAATCAGAAAAGAGCAGCATATAGTAAATAATTGCAGCTTTTAAAATTATAATTTTAATGTTAATATTAACATAAAATATTCCTCAGAATATTGCCCACTGAATTATTAGCAATGGTGAAGATTAGATAGGGGGAATGAAAATTGCTTACTCTTTATTTTATTTAGTTCTTTGTGGAATTTTTGTAAATTACTGCTTTGTTAATTATCGAATAAAAATGATTTGAGGGTGGTTGATATACAATAGGATTAAATTAAGTGTTTTAAAGATTTTTCTTGTTCAAAGAAAGGTGATAGATCCCCTTATAACTTATCTAATTTAACGATTGTGCTTCCACAGCCCCAAAATAAGAAAAGGTTAGAAAGCAAAAAAGAAATTTTGGAAGAACAAACATTGAATATTTAAGACTTTTTTTTTTTACAGCTTAATGATGTAAATCTTTCTAATTGTGGAAGGGAAATAAGATTCACTATAAAATTTCAGGTTTTTACTTCCCTTTCTGGCAGGATAGGATGTTCTCTGCATAGGATACCATTTATAACTTGGAGGGAAAATTATGCTCTTTTAAATTATATTTTGTTCCTGAAGACAAATTTTTGTGTAGCACAGTATAACTTAGTTGAGTTTTTTCTCAATTCAGTGATAACTTGTCTGTTATGGTGTAATATTACTTTACCTATTTTTTTCTGTAGTTAATAATAAATAAAAAAAATTAGCCATCTCATTACTTTATTACTTATTACTCTGCCTGGGGCTCCACCAGACCTGTAAAAATTCAGAAATTTCTTAGACTGATTAGCAGTTCAGTTTGACTTAGTTTGGTTGTGATAAGACTTCATTCGGATATTTAATGTAATTTTAAAGAGCCTATTTTTACTTGGAACAAAACACTATGTCCTTAAGCATTATATATGTAGATATATAAGTATATATATATATATATATATATATATATATTCCAAAATTTCTAACAACACTTTTTTGGTTGCTGATGTCCCAAGACTTTCTGAATCTCTTCATTAAATATATCGAATTAGTCAACACATGCTCTATCCCCTTCCTCAAGCTAGGAGATCCAGATAACTTCCATTGTTACCTTTCCCTTTGTAATGGAAATGTTGTGTGTGTGTGTGTGTGTGTGTGTGTGTGTGTGTGTGTGTGCTTGCACAATAAATGCACTCTAAAAATTTTTCTAATCCCACTCTTTCAAGACCAGTTGGTTGCCTCTTGGTCTTCTGACCTCTGAGATTCTGACTCATTCTCATAACTATCACTCTTTCCACTTTCACCATTGTGAACTAATTCAGAAAGCCTTTTCCTTTTCATGGATGCTTCTTTCAAGGAGATAAAATGCTGTTTTAATTTTACTACTCAGTTCTTTTGAATAAGCTTCTGCTAGTACTATGACAGTCTTGCCAAAGTTGCAAGCATAGATTGGAGAGAGGACAGAATTGTTTCCAAGTACAATTTTACCTTGCTTCTGTTCCAAATCCTGCTAAAGACAGTTTATTCCTTGAATTCCGAATAACTGTCCTTTAGAGTTGTGGTTTTCAGATTCTGGTCTGCAGACTGCTACAGGTTGCAATTTCCTCTTGGTTTCTGGAAGAATTTCTGCTGAGTGTTCTGTGGTTTCCCTGAATTTAACATTGCTGTCTTCTCTTAGAGAACTTTCAGTCTGGCCTATGCTTAGTCTACAATGGTGAACAAGAATACGAACTTTGTTTCTTAGGAAAACGGGGAGATTTAATTATCTGATTAAGTTTTTCTCTCAATTTTGTGATTTTTTAAAAAGAATTCAAAAGATTTTCATTTTAGATGATACTCACAAATTCTCATCACCTAGTTTTCCCTATTGTTAGGATCCTACATAACTAAAACACATTTGTCACAATCAAAGTGTCAACACTAGTATGTTAACTTTTGGCTCAATTCAGAACTTTGCCTTTATTTCATTACTTACACGAATCCTAAGGAGATCTTATTTTTCTTTTGCAAAGAGCAGTACAGATGTGTGAAAGACTTGCCTGCTACACTTTGGATTCAGCTCTGCTCCTTTTGAGAAAACTTGTGACAATTACTACACTAGGTTAACAATGATATTGTTTTTCATGTGTACTCTGAGCAAATAACGTGTAATAAAATATTTTATCACATAGCAGTTCTTCGCATGTTTCTAATTCAAATGTAAGAGAAAGATTAGGACAACATGAATATGTTTTATTAAAGTATTTTTGAAAAAGGAGTAGACAGGTGACTGCTCTTTTATTACTGTCCTCTCTGGGACTGAGAATAATATTTAGAAAAATGATAAAATGCGAGGAAGCAGAGCTTTGGTTGAAGCTTACATATATTGAAAGCATCAGAGGGATTTTGAATGAACAGAATAGTAAAATAACACGTCAACTTAAAACTGTGTAAGGTTATTGTTTTTAGGGGGGTTTAGGCCACATCCAGAAAGGCTTTGAGATGTGGGGTAATTCCTGGTTCTGTGCTCAGTAAAGAGATCTGGTTGTACTTTAGGGACCACTGTGGTACTAAGGATCATTACTTACAAGATGAATTTCTTCTGGTACTCTCCCTCTGGCTCCTATAAAGCTATTAAAATGCTCAAGGGAATCATGTTTTGTGGCCACAGAGAGTATATTGTACTTTTCAAATATGAATTCATCTGTGTAAACATTTTAAAGATGTTTATGCGCATGTATACAGGTGAGTGCATTGTATGTTTAAGTTGACGGGATGGCATTTAATAGCAGATAAATATTGAGTCCCTACCTATGCAATACACACTGTGTAAATTTAGTCTATAGAAAAACTCTGGTTTTGTACTTAAAAAATGTGTGTTAGTGCTGTGCTTACAAATACCTTAGAATATTAAAACATTTTTAATACATACTCATTTTATCTACTGAGGAATAAAGTGCTTGCTATAAGAAATATTGTTATTGGGCCCGGAGAGATAGCATGGAGGTAAGGTGTTTGCCTTTCATGCAGGAGGTCATCAGTTCGAATCCCGGTGTCCCATATGGTCCCCCGTGCCTGCCAGGAGCAATTTCTGAGCATGGAGCCAGGAATAACCCCTGAGCGCTGCCAGGTGTGACCCAAAAACCACAAAAAAAAAAAAGAAATATTGTTATTGCCAAAATTTTTCATTATCTGTTAAGAGAGCAACACAACCATGAATTTCACATCATGTCATTAACAAACCAATACAAATATAAAGTCTGTGTTCTCTGTAGTACTTTTGCCAACCTTTTGACGCTATGTATCCTAACTGTTTCTTTGCAAGTTGCTGGCATATTGTTAAACAGAAAAAAAGTTAGTTAGTTTGAAATTTCTTTGAGTAGAAGAGTAGGCGATTACTCCTAGCTGAAGTTAAAGTAAAATTTTATGAAAGTCCCGTTATATCAGGAATTAAAGCTCTACACAAGTAAAGAATTTTGAAGGATTAAAGTGGACAAGCCAGTTTTATTTAATTCTTCTACACTTCTCCATTGGTGCTATATATTTCCCCTATCTGTTGCTGTCCCTGTGCCAAAATGACTGCATTATGACCAACCATTATTCATTTTGCATTATCTTAATAAGAAAAATGATTATGGTGGATTAAAAAGGGCAGCAGCAGACTGAGAGAATTAAATGTAACACATAAAGTATGGAAATTATGCTATTTACTTCAATTTTCAGAGTTCTAATTCAGGACTTGAAAGTTTCCTATAGCTTGTTGGCTGTTTGGATATAGTATGACAATAAATAAAATAATACCCTGAAGTCCTAGTTCCTGGTAGAAATTATTGTTATTCTGTTTTTTCCTAGGTATTCTTAAATATTATTTTATGCAAAGGACATAATTGGAGAATTTCTATCATAATTGTGTCATAATAATACAAGTTTAGTTTTTTATTCTTTTGTCACATGCATTTTTATTTCTGAAATATAAATGACAAACTGTTTTTTATGTATAGTTATATATCTGTATACAGAATAACACATAATTGTAATACATCCAAAGAAATACATTTTTAAAGGAAATGAAAATAAAAATTTCATAGGATGTAGGGTAGAGCAACTGCTCATCACAGACTCATCTGACAAGTCCCTTTCAAGAAACTGTCCACAGATTGAAGATTCACTCTTTGCTCAATTTGCATCGTTGGCCCAATAAATGTTTTATGACCTCCCTCTATGAGCACTCACAGCTAGAAGGAGGTAATGCAAAATTGATCTGTATATTAAAACTGCTGAGCCAAGTGTACTTGCTCCTGGAATTACACTGATTATGTGTATGTGTGATTCAACGGGGCCTATTGAAAAACCATACTATTTGCAAAGACACCCATTAGCTCTATTTTTATATGTACTTTCTCCTTCTCCTTTTATTCTTAAACCTGTGGACTAACTCCTATAATCACATATTTCATTCCTCCTGGAATCATTAATAGTAATAAATGATTTTAAAAAGAAGATACCTCACCATTATGCTCAGCACTCTAATACAAGGAATATGAGAACATATATGCACCTTGGAATGAAACACAAAGTGGCTGGATACCAGTTTCTGCATTTATTAATTGTATGGATTTGAGCATGCTATATCTCACTTGGCTTTATAAAGTCACTCTGAGAAGATAATATCCATTTTCTTAAGTTGCTGCAAGTATTTGGCTTGGATAAATTCTGGCTAACTGACCATAAATTGAGGTTCTTTTCCTTTAAACTTCATATTATATTGGTGTGCAATATTACCAGTTATATTGGTATGAATTAATACTTGCATGATGTATTAAATTTTCCCAATTGTTTCTGTAAATGATATCATCTCTTATATATACTAAGAAGAGATTTGTCAGTGTTTTATTTCAGTTCATTTTTTCATAAATTTCTCTGATATTAATTTACTAAACTATTTATATTGAGTCACTTGCTTAAGCCAGGAGTTTTTCAGAATATTGATTATGTGGTAAATAGGATAAGACAATTTTCCAATTATCCATTTTATTTATGTTGAAGATGTACAAAACACTCAAATAAACCATGAAAACAACCAAATCAACAGTGAAAAAGACTCAAGAGAATATGACAATAAAAAATGATAAAATTTCAAATAGAAATAACAGGACTGAAAACTTGGTAGATGAAATTAAAAGCTCACTGGAAGGCATCATCAGAAGAGTAACAGATGGTGAGGACAGAGTGGGTGAGCTGGAAGATGAGCTGTGCAACATATTCATACAATAAAAAAAAGTTGGAAAAGAAATTAAAATAAATGAACAGAAGATAGAAAAACTCAAAATAAGCAAACAGACTATGTTAGGACTGTGGTATGAATTCAACAGAAACAACATAAGAATCATCAGAGACTCAGGAATAAAACCCCATGAAGTAGTTACGATCATCATTTCTGAGAATTTCCCAGAGCTGAAGAGTGCATGCACTCATATCCTGAATGCCTGAATAGTACTAGATAAAGGAGACCCAAAGAAAAGTACCACAAGTCATATTCTACTCATGATGATGAAAATCACAGATATAGACATAATATTGAAAGCAACAAGGTCAATAAGGGAAATTACACACAAAGAGGCATCTTTTATATTTATAGCAGATTTATTACAAGCAGCCTTTCAGGTCAAAACACAGTGGTGAGATATAATGAAAGTTCTCAACAAAATGAATGTCTCTCCAAGAATACTTCACTCAACCAGATTTCTATTCAGGTTTGAAGGAAAGATACACAGCTTCACAAGTAAACAACAGCTCAGAAACTTTACAAACTCAAACTAATCTTAAAGAAAATCTGAAAGGTTTACTTTAAGTCAAGCAAACCCCACGAATACACCACAATCCTAGAGAGATGACACAAAAATCTCATGATAATAATCTCTTTCAATGTCAATGGACTAAATGAACCAGTAAAGAGACACAGAGTGGCAAAATGGATCATAAAATTGAAATTAACATTTTTTTGCCTGCAAGAAACACATTGGAATAGTCAGAGTAAACAGACTGAAAGTCAATGGTTGGAGAAGAATCCTTCAAGCAACACTTTTGGTAAAGAGCTGGGGTGACCATACTAATATTAGACAATAAAGACTTTATGCTTAAAATGGTTATAAAGACATAGATAAACATTTCTTAATAGTCAAGTGATGTGTATATCAAGAAGAAATCACACATATATAAGCATATATTAACCCAATAGTACTCAATGAAGGGGAGGCAAACTAAGTAAAACAACTATTAATAGACTTGAAGAAAGACATCAATTACAACATAATAATAAAAGGAGACTTCAACTCTACCTAGTCACCTTTTGATAGATCAACCAAGCTAAAAACTCCACAAGAATATACTAGTTTTGAAGGAAAAATTGGAAGATAGTGACTTAGTATGTAGGAATTTTTATCCCCAGAAAGCTGGATACAAATTCTTCTCCAATGGTCATGCGGCAATCTTCAAGACAGAGCACATACTTGGCCATAGAATATACTTCCAAAATATCAAGAAGATAGAAATTGTATCAAATATCTTCTCAAATTATGATACACTGAAAATCGAAGTGAACTACAAAAAGACAAGGAGAAATAAATTAAACATCTGTAAATTATACAGCTCATTACTGAACAACAGTGGATTAAAAATGAAATCAAAGAGGAAATCAAATGATTCCTGCGAATAAATGAAAATAAAGACATGAATTATCATAATTTTCAAACATTCATATTAATGAAAAAGGGTCTACATAATTTAATGACACAGCTTAAAATGGAATATGACCAACAAAATAAATAAAAATAGACATGCAGTAGGATATAACAATAAATAAAGCAGGGGCCGGGCGGTGGCGCTAAAGGTAAGGTGCCTGCCTTGCCTGCGCTAGCCTTGGACGGAACGCGGTTCGATCCCCCGGTGTCCCATATGGTCCCCCAAGCCAGGAGCAACTTCTGAGCGCATAGCCAGGAGTAACCCCTGAGCGTTACCAGGTGTGGCCCAAAAACCAAAAAAAAAAAAAAAAAAACAATAAATAAAGCAGAAGTTAATAAAGTGGAAACCCTAAAAATAATATAGAACTTCAATGAAAACAGGAGTTGGTTCTTTGAAAACATAAGCTCTATTGACAAACTAATAGCAAGACACACAGAGACAGAGAAAAATAAACTATTAAACTGAATAAAATTAAAATAGGGAGATTACAACAGATAGAACATAAATTCAAAGAGTATTCAGAGATTACTTTGAAAAACTATATAACACAAAACAAGAAAACCTGGAGCTGGAGAGATAGCATGGAGGTAAGGTTTTTGCCTTGCATGCAGAAGGTCAGTGGTTCGAATCCACGCATCCCATATGGTCCCCTGAGCTTGCCAGGAGCGATTTCTGAGCATATAGCCAGGCGTAACCTCTGAGCGCCGCTGGATGTGACCCCAAAACAAATAAACACACAAACAAACAAGAAAACCTGGAAGAAATGGATAAGTTCTTGGATTCCTATAACCTCCCAAGGTTGAACCAAGATGATCTGTAGATGATCTTAACAGACCTATAATTGTTGAGGAAATTAAAATGGTCAAAAAATGTCCCCAAACAAAAACCCATGCCTAGATGTAGTCACTAGTTAAATCTTTCAAATCTTTAAAGAAGATCTACTGCCAATCCATTACACAGTTTTTCAGGAAACTGAAGATACAGAAACACTTTTGAATAGTGTTTTATGAAGTTAGCATCACCCTACAGACAGGTACTTCAAAGAAAAAGCTAATTACAGGCTGATATACTTGATAACCACAAATGCAAATATCCTCAGCAATAGGGAATCCAACAGCTCATCAAGAAGGTCCTACAACATGACTAAGTAGGATTTATTCTAGAGATGCACAGATAATTTAATATATACAAGTCAATCAATATAATACACCATACCAATAAAAGAATAAATAAAAATATAAAATAATAACAGGAATTGATAAGATAGCATTTGACAAGGTACAACACACATTCATAATAAGTATCAACAAGATGGGAATTGAAGGAACTTTTTTCAATATACTCAAGGCATTTAATACAAGCCCACAGCAAATATTATACTAAATGGAAAAAATAAAACTTTAAGATCTAGTCCAATACAAATTTGTTCCCTCTCCTCACTTCTATTTACTATAGTACTAGAAGTACTTGCCAAAAAATATCAAATGCATCCAGATAGAAATAAGTCAAATGTTCACTGTTTGCAGATGACATGATACTATATTTAGAAAAACATAAAGATGGCCCCGGAGCAGTAGCAGAGTGGTAGGGCATTTGCCTTTCACATGGCTGATCCAGGACAGACCTTGGTTCAATCTCTAGCGTCCTATATGGTCCCCCAACCAGGAGCGATTTCTGAGCGCATAGCCATGAGTAACCCCTGAGTGTCATCAAGTGTGACCCAACCCCCCCCCCCAAATAAAACTGGAGTAGATCAGATTAAGTGTAAGATATCAGGAGAAAAATAAATGGATGGTGTTAATCGATCGTTGAGTATAGAGAAAATTTCTAATAAGGACAAATTCTAGGCCTTTTAGTGTAAAACTGAGCTTATTAATCATTTGGGAGACAGAGATAGAAGAAGGCGAGGGAGGGACTTCAGAGCATAAAAACCGGCTAACCTTTGCAAAAGCTGGCTCCCTGTGTGTGACACCAGGCGGGGAAAATCCGCGAAAGTACACCGGCCCAGTGGGGCTCAGCTGTGAAAGACTGTGAGTGTGACCTGTCTATGTCTGTCTACTGTCCTCTTGCGTGAAACTCTTGCGAGTGGGGCAAAAAGAGCCTCCAGAAACCTCGCTCGCCCAGACGCCATTTTCAGGGAGGGACTTCAGAGCATAAAAACCGGCTAACCTTTGCAAAAGCTGGCTCCCTGTGTGTGACACCAGGCGGGGAAAATCCGCGAAAGTACACCGGCCCAGTGGGGCTCAGCTGTGAAAGACTGTGAGTGTGACCTGTCTATGTCTGTCTACTGTCCTCTTGCGTGAAACTCTTGCGAGTGGGGCAAAAAGAGCCTCCAGAAACCTCGCTCGCCCAGACGCCATTTTCAGGGAGGGACTTCAGAGCATAAAAACCGGCTAACCTTTGCAAAAGCTGGCTCCCTGTGTGTGACACCAGGCGGGGAAAATCCGCGAAAGTACACCGGCCCAGTGGGGCTCAGCTGTGAAAGACTGTGAGTGTGACCTGTCTATGTCTGTCTACTGTCCTCTTGCGTGAAACTCTTGCGAGTGGGGCAAAAAGAGGCTGAGAGGAGCACGGCCGCTCCGCTTCGCTACACGGCCGTGCACTCTTTCTAAGGAAAGAACTCCATTGCAACAAGAAGGAAAAAGCACACTAAGAACGGCGCTACATCACAGAAGCAAACATTTCTCTCTGGACTGTCTTCTCTGTTGCATGCTCGGGCCTAAGATTTGACCCAGTGTGAGGCTTCATCCACGGAGGACTCCCCTCCCTTAGAGGCAAGTCAGCCCATCCAGAAAGGGAGGAGCCAGAGGAGTGTGCTGCCTACATCATATAGACAATGAATACCACTACAACACGTAGAAAAACCCACAATACAAGTGTGACAATGGGGAAACAACGCAGGCCAGCATCAGACATAGAGAATGAAGATGACAATTCTGAGGACCAGATAATGACTGAACAACTAATCAACCTCTCAGATAAGGACTTTAGACTAGCAATATGGAAGGTGCTCAACAGACTCCAAGAAACCATGGATCGAGTTGAACAGAACACTAATAAGAACCAAGAAAATATGAAGGCAGAAATGACAAAACTCCAAACTGAAATAACATGTCAACTAACAGGACTGAAAAAGTCAGTAAACGAAGTGAATGACAAAATGGATAAGCTCTGGGACAGGGTATCAGAAGCTGAGAATAGACTTGGTGCTGTGGAAGATGAGATACATAACAATTCCATACAGCAGGAGAGATTGGACAAAAAACTTAAAGCAAATGAGCAGACAATGGAAAAATTAGTCAAAGAATGGGAACAGACGAAAATAGAAGTCTATGATAAGATCAACAGAAACAACTTAAGAATCATTGGAGTCCCAGAGACCCAGGAAGAAAATTTCCAGGAAGAATCAATGGTCAAGAACATCATTAAAGAGAAACTCCCAGAGCTAAAGAATATATGTGATCAAATCCTGCATGCCCGAAGAGTACCAACCAAAAGAGACCCCAGAAAAACCACCCCAAGACACATCCTAGTCACAATGACAAATCCCACAGATAGAGACAGAATTCTGAAAACAGCAAGATCAAAAGGGGAAATCACATTCAAGCAAGCTTCCCTGAGATTTACAGCAGACCTGTCACCAGAAACGCTCAATGCCAGAAAGCAGTGGTGGGATATTGTGACAAGACTGAATGAAATGAATGCTTCACCCAGAATACTATACCCAGCAAAACTCACTTTCCGGTTTGATGGAAGAATACATGGTTTCACAGACAAAAAACAGCTCAGAAACTTCACAGACACAAAACCAGTCTTAAGAGAAAAACTGAAAGACCTAATCTAAGACAAGACTACCCAAAAGACACACCAAATTTTGAAATAAAGATGGCGTTAAATCCCAGGACAATTCTTTCTCTCAACGTCAATGGACTAAATGCACCAGTTAAGAGACACAGAGTGGCTAAATGGATCAAAAAACTCAATCCAACCTTCTGCTGCCTACAAGAAACGCACCTGAATAGTCAGAACAAACATAGACTCAAAATAAAAGGCTGGAGAAAAGTTATCCAAGCAAACAACACCCATAAAAAAGCTGGAGTGGCCATACTAATATCAGATAATGCAAACTTTATACTCAGAAAGGTTGTAAGGGACAAAGACGGACATTTTATATTAATCAAGGGGTACGTAGAGCAGGAAGAATTCACTCTCCTAAACATATATGCACCAAATGAGGGGCCAGCAAAATATTTAATACAACTGTTGACAAATCTGAAAAATAATATCAACAACAACACAATAATTGTGGGGGACCTTAACACGGCTTTGTCAACACTGGACAGGTCAACCAGACTGAAACCCAACAAGAATATACTAGACCTGAGGAGAGAAATGGAAGAAAGAGGCCTAGTGGATATATATAGGACACTCCATCCCCAGAAACCTGGATACACATTCTTCTCCAATGTACATGGGACATTCTCCAGGATAGACTACATGCTGGCACATAAAACATACCTCCATAAGATCAAGAGGATAGAAATTTTGCAGACTACCTTCACTGACCACAAGGCTCTGAAATTATTTGTGAACTCCAAAGGGACTCAGAAGAAACACTTTAACACCTGGAAGTTAAACAGCCTCATGCTCAATAACCAGTGGGTCCGAGATGAAATCAAGGAGGAAATAAAAAGGTTCCTGGAAACAAATGACAATAAAGACACAAACTATCAGAACTTATGGGACACAGCAAAAGCAGTACTGAGAGGAAAATTTATAGCTTTGCAAGCACACATCAGGATGGAAGAAGGAGCTTACCTGAGTAGCTTAATGACACAGCTAATAGAACTAGAAAATGCTCAACAAAAGAACCCAAGAATAGAAAGACAGAAGGAAATAACAAAGCTGAGAGCAGAAATCTACGAAGTGGAAACCCAAAAAGCAATTCGAAAGATCAACGAAAGCAGAAGTTGGTTCTTTGAAAAAATAAACAAGATTGATAGACCACTGGCAAACCTAACAAAGAAAGAGAGAGAGAGAGAAACTTGATAACTCGTATCAGGAATGAAAAAGGAGAGATCACTACTGATATGACAGAGATTCAAAGGGTAATCAGAAACTACTTTGAAAAACTCTACGCCACTAAAAATGAGAACCTGGAAGAAATGGATAAATTCGTGGACTCTTATAATCTTCCACGGTTGAAGGAAGAGGATGTAGCATATCTAAACACCCCCATCACCATTGATGAAATTAAAACAGTAATCAAATGTCTGCCGAAAAACAAAAGCCCAGGTCCAGATGGATTCACTAATGAATTCTATCAAACTTTCCAAGAGGAACTACTGCCAATCTTGGCAAGACTCTTTCATGAAATTGAACAAAAAGAAACACTTCCAAATAGCTTTATGAAGCCAACATCACCTTGATACCTAAACCAGACAGAGATGCTAAAAAAAAAGAAAATTACAGACCAATATCGCTGATGAATGCAGATGCAAATATCCTCAACAAAATCCTGGCAAATAGGATTCAATGCCTTGTTAAGAAGATCATCCACTACGATCAAGTAGGTTTCATCCCAGGAATGCAAGGCTGGTTTAACATCCATAAATCTATCAACATAATACACAACATCAATAACAAGAAAAATAAAAACCACATGATCATATCAATAGATGCAGAGAAAGCATTTGATAAGGTCCAACACCCATTCTTGATCAAAACTCTCAGCAAGATGGGAATGGAGGGAACCTTTCTCAATATAGTGAAGGGCATCTACCACAAGCCAGTGGCAAATATTATCCTCAATGGAGAAAAGCTAAAAGCCTTCCCTCTAAATTCTGGCACAAGACAAGGCTGTCCTCTCTCACCACTCCTATTCGACATAGCACTGGAAGTACTTGCTATAGCGATTAGGCAAGAAAAGGATATCAAGGGAATCCAGATAGGAAAGGAAGAAGTCAAGCTCTCACTGTTTGCAGATGACATGATACTCTACTTAGAAAACCCTAAAGACTCTATCAAAAAGCTTCTAGAAACAATAGACTCATAGAGCAAGGTGGCAGGCTACAAAATTAACACACAAAAATCAATGGCCTTTCTATATACCAATAGTAATAAGGATGAAATGGACATTAAGAAAACAACCCCATTCACAATAGTACCACACAAACTCAAATATCTTGGAATCAACTTGACTAAATATGTGAAGGACCTATACAAAGAAAACTATAAAACTCTGCTCCAAGAAATAAGAGAGGACACACGGAAATGGAAACACATACCCTGCTCATGGATTGGCAGGATTAACATCATCAAAATGTCAATACTCCCCAAGGCATTATACAGATTTAATGCCATCCCTCTAAAGATACCCATGACATTCTTCAAAGAAGTGGATCAGACACTTTTGAAATTCATTTGGAACAATAAACACCCTCGAATAGCTAAAGCAATCATTGGGAAAAAGAATATGGGAGGAATTACTTTTCCCAACTTTAAACTGTACTACAAAGCAACAGTTATCAAAACAGCATGGTATTGGAATAAGGATAGGTCCTCAGATCAGTGGAATAGGCTTGAATACTCAGAAAATGTTCCCCAGAGATACAACCATCTAATTTTTGATAAAGGAGCAGGAAATCCTAAATGGAGCAGGGAAAGCCTCTTCAACAAGTGGTGTTGGCACAATTGGATAGCCACTTGCAAAAAATTAAACTTAGACCCCCAGCTAACATCATGTACAAAGGTAAAATCCAAATGGATTAAAGACCTCGATATCAGCCCCAAAACCATAAGATATATAGAACAGCACATAGGCAAAACACTCCAGGACATTACAGGCATCTTCAAGGAGGAAACTGCACTCTCCAAGCAAGTGAAAGCAGAGATTAACAGATGGGAATATATTAAGCTGAGAAGCTTCTGCACCTCAAAGGAAATAGTGCCCAGGATACAAGAGCCACCCACTGAGTGGGAGAAACTATTCACCCAATACCCATCAGATAAGGGGCTAATCTCCAAAATATACAAGGCACTGACAGAACTTTACAAGAAAAAAACATCTAACCCCATCAAAAAATGGGGAGAAGAAATGAACAGACACTTTGACAAAGAAGAAATACGCATGGCCAAAAGACACATGAAAAAATGTTCCACATCACTAATCATCAGGGAGATGCAAATCAAAACAATGATGAGATACCACCTCACACCCCAGAGAATGGCACACATCACAAAGAATGAGAATAAACAGTGTTGGCGGGGATGTGGAGAGAAAGGAACTCTTATCCACTGCTGGTGGGAATGCTGTCTAGTTCAACCTTTATGGAAAGCCATATGGAGATTCCTCCAAAAACTGGAAATCGAGCTCCCATACGATCCAGCTATACCACTCCTAGGAATATACCCTAGGAACACAAAAATACAATACAAAAACCCCTTCCTTACACCTATATTCATTGCAGCTCTATTTACCATAGCAAGACTCTGGAAACAACCAAGATGCCCTTCAACAGACGAATGGCTAAAGAAACTGTGGTACATATACACAATGGAATATTATGCAGCTGTCAGGAGAGATGAAGTCATGAAATTTTCCTATACATGGATGTACATGGAATCTATTATGCTGAGTGAAATAAGTCAGAGAGAGAGAGAAAAACACAGAATGGTCTCACTCATCTATGGGTTTTAAGAAAAATGAAAGACACCCTTGTAATAATAATTTTCAGACACAAAAGAGAAAAGAGCTGGAAGTTCCAGCTCACCTCAGGAAGCTCACCACAAAGAGTGATGAGTTTAGTTAGAGAAATAACTACATTTTGAACTGTCCTAATATTGAGAATGTATGAGGGAAATGTAGAGCCTGTTTAGGGTACAGGCGGGGGTTGGGTGGGGAGGAGGGAGATTTGGGACTTGGGTGATGGGAATGTTGCACTGGTGATGGGTGGTGTTCCTTTTATGACTGAAACCCAAACACAATCATGTATGTAATCAAGGTGTTTAAATAAAAAAAATTATGCATTTAAAAAAAATAAAAAAATAAAATTGAGGGATATAAAAAAAAAAAAGAAGGCAGACTAAGGAAGGTGAGGGACTTTTAGTGGAGGTAAAGTTATTCATCAAGAATATGAAAGTGAGGGGGGTGGAGCGGTGGCACTAGTGGTAAGGCATCTGCCTTGCACACACTAGCCTCAGACAGACAGCAATTCAATCTCCCGGCGTCCCATATGGTCCCCCAAGCCAGGAGCGATTTCTGAGCTCAAAGCCAGGAGTAACCCCTGAGCATCACTGGGTGTGACCGAAAAAAAAAAAAAGAATATAAAAGTTGTGGCTGGAGCGGTGGCACAAGTGGTAGGACGTTTGCCTTGCTACATGCTAATCTAGAATGGACCACGGTTTGATCCCCCGAAGTTCCATATGGTCCTCTAAGCCAGGAGCAATTTCTTGATCACATAGCCAGGAGTAACTCCTGAGCATCACTGGGTGTAGCCCCATCAAAAAACAAACAAAAAAAAAAATAAGATACAAAAGTTTACAGATGTTAAAAATATTGAAACCATTTTACTGGAAAAACAAATAAAATAAAAATAATCATTCTATGATAAAATGTCTGATAAAATCACAATCTGAAAATATAAATAGATTAGAACAAAAATCAGTAGAGTAAAAGATTTCCCGTTTTATTTAATATTTTATTACACTGACTTTTAAATCATCGTTTACATTGTTTTTACATCACTATTAAATTTGATGCTCTAATGCTCATATATTTATTAGCAGAAACTCTTCTAACTGAAGACACTATCTTTTATACTTGTAATAATATCATTTTACAATTAAAAAATTTAAATTGCCATATATGTCATCAACAAAAGTTACATATAAGGTAAGGCTATATTTAGAATTCTCAGGATAGAGATCCTGAGAGTGATCTTCAGTAACACAAAACTATTATAAAATCCCCTAAGAATCACCTCATCACTGAGGATGTAGCACCTGTGAGAGGTGTCCTTAACAGTGAGTGCTGGGGCAATAAACTAAAGTGTTGTTTCCACTGTTCAAGATCTATTTATAGATGGCAGGCAGGGGTAATCCTCTGATTTAAAATAAAATAAGTTTCCTTATTTCAAAAACTAGAATTCCTATTTATTCCCATTATTCCCATTTATTATTTTCTTCCCAGGAGGAAAATCATGAGTAGAAAAATAAATTTCAAAAATTTTGGGTCATAGCTTAAGGAAATAGAAGAGATAAAATTCATAAAAGGAAACAGTTGTAGATTAAGTGTTGTAATTAAGGTTGGTAATTTGATTCTTTCCCACCTTTAGTCAACCATACTTAAGTTATTTCAGATATATGATGCCATAAAACACTATAAAGTTCATTCGAAATAGGAGATTCCATAACTTTGAAAAAAACTATTTAATATCTGCATATATATGCCTTAAAGTTCCATAATCTAAATATGTCATGTATTTATTTAAGATGAAGCATTCTGGATCTTTTTTCCTTGTCAACAAAAATAAAAATTTAGGTCATTGTATTCAAAGTTTTTGAAAATAGTTTTCAAATTATAGTCTTTATTTTCATTCTCCACTTCCCAAAGCAACACAAATAACATTTCCTGCATTTCTACTTTCTGTCTCATAAATAATGTTACTAATAGTACAAACATTAAGTACAAATAGTGCTTACTATAGGCCAGGGACTATTTGAAGTGCTTTCTGTGTTTGAATTTGTTCAGTTTGATGAATCATCCTTTTTGTTTAGACTCTTTAATAAGGATTACATAAGTTTGATTAGTTCCACAAGTTTGTACAAATTGTACCAATAATTAATTTTATGAATCAACTTTACCAGGTCATAGAATGTCAGACAATTAGTTAAATATTATTTATATTTGTGCATATGAGGATATTGTGAGATGAGATTCACTTTTTTTAAATAAAATTTTTTATTTAAGCACCATGATTACAAGCATGATTGTAGTTGGGTTTCAGTCATAAACAGAACATCCCCCTTTACCAGTGCAAATTCCCATCACCAATGCCCCCTCTCCCTCCATCCCAATCCCTGCTTGTATTCAAGACAGGCATTGGCATTCTACTTCTCTCACTCATTAAGATTGTCATGATGGTTGTCAGTGTAGTTATTTTCCTAATAAATAAACTCCATGTTATGTAGACTTAAAGGCTTTGTTATCAATCTGCTACCAATTCACATATTTTAATTCTAACATCCAAAAGTGATTATTTCTGGAGCAGGGACTTACAGGAGATGATTAGGTCAAGACACCAGAAAACGTCGTTGCCCTTTCTGTAATCTGAGAACACACACACACACACACACACACACACACACACACACACACACACACACACACACACACAAAATACTAGTTATGAACTGAGAATTAGATTCTCATAGTCATGGGAAGTAGATTCTGACAAGCATCTTCTAACTTGATCTTGGAATCTTTAGTCTCAGGTATACTAAGAAATAAATTTTCATTGTTTATAAAACAGCCAGTATAAATAATAACATTTATATTATAGTGATATGGTTAGACTAAGAATCTAGTGAAGCATAGTGTCTTCCCATTTGGGTAGATCATATCCAATCTGTTGAAGGTTTGATGGAATTAAAAATTTAGGAAGATATAATTTTTTTCCATCTTGAATTGGTTCATTGAACATCTTATATTTTGTCTTACTTTCACATTCAACACCCATTGGCTTAAACATCATCAGCAATTCTAGATATAGAGTACTTAGTCTCAATAATTGCATGGATCACTTCCTGTCTTTATAATATATACCCTATTATCTATCTTTAATTTGGATTTTGACCCTGATAACCCCTGACTAATATATTTAGCAAGTGGTAGAGTTTGAAATGGTCCCAGGCAGCCTTACATTGTCATGTTACTCAACTCACCAGGCAGGGTATTTAATAATAAATGTTATGCAAACATCGCAATTCATCAATGATGGTAGATTTTTTATTGTACAAATGAGGAACCTAAAATTTTTATTAGCAATTTTCTATTAATCAAATAAATGAAATGTTAAGTTACAAAGAGGCATTTAACTCATAATTTTGGCTCCAAAATTACTGATTTTTAATGACCATTTAGGCTGTTCTAAGGTTCTTTATTTTATTAAATATTTTTATTTAAGCACCATGATTACAAACATGTTTGTAGTTGGGTTTTAGTATAAAATTATTAATTCTTTTTTATAACAAAATTAATAATTTTTGAAGTGTATTGTATTCCTTCTGTGTAACATTTTTGGGAGATGGGTAAGAAAGTTACTGTGACAAAGTATTTTGTTTTTGTTTTTGGGTCACACCCAGCAGCACTCTGGGGTTACTCTTGGCTCTGCACTCAGAAATCTCTCCTGGCAGGCTCAGGGGACCATATGGGATGCCTGCAATAAAACCCAGTTCGTCCCAGGTCAGCGGCATGTAAAACAAATGCCTTCCCTTTTGTGCTATCACTCTGGCCCCTGTTAGAAGGTATTTGAAGAGAAAAGATTGAAGCTATTAATTTGAAAGGAGACCTGCATATGCTATAATAAGGATCCCAAATAAGATCTCTAAAAGGCTGTTGAGTTGATAAGACTTTGGGCTTTCTTCTTTAAAAAAATACCATTGGAATTTATCTATTATATACTTAGCAATATTTTTAGATACAAAAATATTTCATTTTATTCCCAAATCAAACTTTAAAAAAGTTACTTAAACTGAAGTACCCAGAATCCGGTCCTAATTGGCAAATTTATTTATTAATTTATTTTGGTTTTTGGGCCACACCCAGTGACGCTCAGGGTTACTCTTGGCTATGTGCTCAGAAATTTCTCCTGGTTTTAGGGACCATATGGGATGACAGGGTATTGAACCTCGGTCCATCCAAGGCTAGCGTGGGCAAGGCAGATGCTTTACTGCTTGGGCCACTGCTCAGCCCCTAATAGGCAAATTTAAATGCAAATAATATACCAAGGTTATATGACAGGAGAAACCACCAAATGCATGGGGAAATTGGGGCAGAAAATAAACAAGGATAGGGTACAAATTTAGGGAAGTACTTGATAAAATGACTTCAGCTGATCCCACAGGGCACCTCTGATTTATAAGCATGCCTTAGGTTTTATCTTAGCTGAAGGTACCAAAATTAGAATTTTCTCATGCCTTACATTGCCCACTCTTAGAAAGAACCGACCCAGGATTTAAGGGAAGGGTATTTAAACTCTTGGAAGTTTTATGCTTGGGAACAGTGGTCTCTAGTAGATAGAGGGAAGTGGAGGAAGGAATCATATTAGAGGTTATAATGGAGACAAGAAAGCATGGAACTGGGAAGTGTGCAGAAACAATAAAAGGAACTAAAATAATCTGGGGGAAATTATTATGATATACAGGGAGGCGGTCAGGCAATCAGGCAGGTAGACAATGTAGAAATTCCTGACTATGAACTTTTTGGGGAAAAAAATAAAACCAAGACATGGATTAAAAAACTGTGTCTCCAACACAAAACATCCATGATGACTAAGGAACAGAAATCAAATGAGATGCTAAAATGTAAACCAAATTAAATTATAAGGTGTGCCTTATCAAAGCTGGAGACACTCAAAAAAGAAAATACTTCAGCAGAAACAAAAGGTTGTCATAAAAACATGAAAGAAAACTATAACATTTTCAAGCTCTTTCCTTAACAACTTTCTAGTAACAGGTTCTTATATAAACAGCATAACTTGAGGCAGATAAGAAAAACCCTATAAGAATAACTTTTCAGAGACAAGCAAGGTATATTCTCCATTTTGGAGGGTCCCCAAACCTCAGCTTGAGAAGCATACATTCTGTGTTGGTCATTCATCTATCTCTCAAATTTGAACATGTATTCTTAGGTATTTTTTCTCTAGAATAACTCATGTTTTCTCTGAAAGTATTTTTTACTTCTCTCTCTTTAGATATCCCCGATACAGAAAACTCATTTCTGTTAGAGTCAGAAGTCAAAGAATGAGACCATACAAGTGGATTAAAGTGATGAAAAGATTCATTTGGTCACTAATAGTTCCAAACTGTCTGGCCAGGATCACCTACCAAATAGTTGACCCCCAAGCCAATTTACATAGGGGTTTGCACCAGGAAATTCACAATTGTAAAATGTAAACTTATGTTTAGATAGTATGGTCAGATGCCTTGGGCATCTCCTTGTGGTTTATATCTGGATCTTGCATTATGCCACAGAAAAGTGGAACAGGGAACTACACACATAAAGTAGAATACGCCCAAATGGCCTTTCTCTGGTTCAGAACCCAGGGAAAGCAACTCAGAGTCCTTCACATTACCTCCTCTTTTTATGGAATTAGGTCAAATCTTTTACTCCTGACTTAGTTCCTCATCCAGGCCTCTGTCTATGGACACATGTTCAGAGTTTAGAAGAAGCATTTTTAACTGCACCTATGCAAGCCTGAATAAAACAGCTGAGGAGATCTTGTGGAGCATCATGAGAAACCCCAAATAAATTGCATAAATCAAAGTTTAGGAGAGAGATCATTGGTGTGACATTTTGTGTTGGCTCACAAACCTGCTATCCAGTTCTAGTAAGAATCCAAATATAGTACACAATCAAATGGGGGTGTTTATTTCAGCCAGTCAACCTGTGGTCACTGACATCAGCAGCACGATCTGTAATTTGTAGTATTTTTTGGTTTGTTTTTGGTTTGGGGGTCACACCCAGTGACACTGAGGGGTTACTCCTGGTTACACGTTCAGAAATCATTCCTAGCTTGGGGGACCATATGGGACACCCAGAGATCAAACCGAGGTCCATCCTAGGTCTGCTATGTGCAAGACAAATGTTATGCCACTGCTCCAGCCCTTTTTGTCCTATTTCTGGGAGCTGAGCAAGGAAGTCATTCTCATCCAGGTGGGTGACTCCCCACCTCAAGGAACATGTATCTTCTTCAGTCCTGCAATTTTAACAGTCGTTGAACTGGAGAGCACACCAATATATGGCCCTAGAACCCAGTTGCCTGGAGAGACTGACCTGAGGGGTGGTGACATCCCTGCACTGGGTCTGAGAGATATGCCTTCCACATCAGATGCTAATTCTTTTTAGAATAGACTGTAATTCCTGCTATGTTTTAGTAAGTTCCTGTGGCCCTTCTGGGTCCTACTGTTTTGTTCAGCTTTTCCGCTGATTTTCCTGTTTCACATTTTCCCTAGAGTTTACCATCTTAGAAGATTTTGCCTTTTTGCTAGCCTGAAGTAGTTACAGAAAATGGATGTAAAAGAGGTGAACTCTCTCATTACTTTAATGTTTAGGTTGCTTTCTCTGGTATGGTGACACCAAAGTTAAATAACAGAAACCAAAGCATCATAGCACTATCCCAGTACCCTGAGCATTGTAGGCACCTGTGTGAGGTCACACTATCAGTCTTCCTCAGGATAAGCACTCTAGTGTTATAAAGGTGTTGCCTACAGAGAAGGCTTAAGACTCCCACTAGGTTCAGTTAGTAGCACATAATTACTTTACCCATTGTCCTGCTCAGTCTAAGTTCTCCCTGGTAAAGTTCTGGCCTTCACTGGTCTAGTCAGATTAGCAATAGCATGTACAGCTTTTAGTTCCTTTTTATTCAGTCTATTACAACCAGTATGTACACTTTTATATGGGTTATCCAAGAGGAGTGGGCTTTAAGTTAAGCCCAGTAGGATGCATTTAATTCAATCAGCTACAGAAAAATAGAATTTTTCTCCAACTTCACCTGGAACCTTGCCAGATGGCTGAATAGAATTGGCTTGTTTCTTTGCATAAACCCAGAAGAATGAAGAAATCTCCATCGGGGAACTTCATTATTTACAGAGTGTTTCTGGGGATTATTCTAGGACAGAGCAAATGGTTTATCAATAAAGGCATTAATACTTTACCAGTCACTTCAGGGTTACCCAGAATTGGCCTATATAAAGATGCAAAGATCAGTCAACAGTGGGCAGTGGGCTTCTCATCCTCTGTAAGTGTGTCCTGGTCTGAGAAAGTCTCTCCCATCTCTCTCCAGGGCTGGGAGATATTCTGATCTCCACAACTTTTCTCAATATTGAGAGCAGGGTCCAGTGTGTAGTTAGTCAAAGGAAATCTAGACATTTCTAGGCTATTTCCAAAATTCTTAGGCCAGTATGCCTCTATGGTCTCCCTGAGGTTAGCAGTGTATTTATAACAGTACCCATTATTATTGGCCTGTTCTTGTCATTTAATCTCAACCCCTTTCAAGCCTGTTTCCCTAATAGAGGGCTTTGGAGTCCCCTAGCTGACTTTTAAAATTTTTAGTCTACACGAGAAGTAATTCCCACTACAGAGGAAAACATCTTGCCTATATTTATGCAAACCAACATAGTTTATGAAGCATAAAAAATACTGAAGGTGTCAAGAAAGGAGAAAAAGTTAATGTTTCCCAATTTACAGAGCACACAGAACAACTATTATACATAATATTTAAAATACATCTGGATTTTAATCCATCTGGGAATGTTGCACTGGTGAAGGACTTTTTAGATAGATATATATTTAAAAAAAATCCATCTGGAAAATCTTGATTTCCTGCAATGTCTAAAGTTTCAATATTCTAAGAGCACTCTAACATGAGTTTAGACTCTGTTTGAGGGGTCCTCAAACTTTTTAAACAGGGGGCCAGTTCACTGTCCCTCAAGACCATTGGAGGATCTGACTATAGTAAAAACAAAACTTATGAACGAATTCTTATGCACACTGCATATATCTTATTTTGCAATGAAGAAACAAAACAGATACAAATACAGTATGTGGCCCGCGGGCCATAGTTTGAGGACCACTGAGCATCTAAGTTCCTTTTCAATGGAATTACCTATACAAAAACATTAGAGCATTTCTAATTTAGATACATATTAATATCATCCAGTTTGACCATAGTTTATTTTTTTTAGTATACATACTTTCAACCTTCTGCACATTCCTTTACATTTATTCTGTAACTTTCCTTCATTCCAATTTGCAACCAACTGGTCACACTTTCACAGAATTCCCTTCCTTTTTTCTCCAACATTTGCATCTACATCCATTATCTTTCTTACTCATCTACACTTTCTATGATCTCTCCCCTTATAATCTTTCAAATGGGTGGTTCTGCTTTCTTGGTCACTTCTGGCACCTGCATGCACCCAGTGCTGGACAGGGACATTCCTGGCTCTGTTCTTATACCTAGCATGACCAAATTGACCTTTATGGTACTTATTAAGGACATTTAAATCATTTTCTTTTTTTTAGATAATCACATGATCTATTGGTTTTATGTGGCAAAATTGACATTAAATTGAGTTTCTTTAACAAAATAATTCACATAGTTGATCTGGGCAAATACATTAATAAATTAATAATCTTGTCTGAAAAAAATAACCACAATAATTTGCAACATTTTCTACCTACTTCCTCATTCTCAAAAACCTCTAAAGTTCCTCTCCAGTTGAAAGTTAAAATGGTCTATATTTTTTTCTTCAGTCAGTTATCAGTAGTTTGCTCATTAGCATACAGACAATAAATTCTCTAGGTTGCCTAGGGGGAAGGGGCTCAGATTACAGTAGCAAATTCTGATCATTATTCACTTATAGGATCAATTCACAATGTTTTCAAAATATATACTCTAGTAGAAACCACTAAAAATTATAGTAGCTCCTTTTGTAGCTCGCTTGGATCAAGTTTTAAAATGGCATTTTTTTCCTTTAGTCTGTTATTTATAGATGACTCTTTAACAAAATCTCAATAAATGCCCATAACTGAGAAATTCCTGGGGGAGGGCCATGAGAGAGAGAGAGAGAGAGAGAGAGAGAGAGAGAGAGAGAGAGAGAGAGAGAGAGAGAGAGAGAGAGAGAGAGAGAGCTAGACTTTGGGTATTCTCTTTTTCAAAGTTTCCTTAACTTCTTTTCTGCAGGAATTTAACTCCTTCAGGCCTGAATTTCCAAAAAGTCTCTCAATGCCAATGCCTTAGTAGTTACTTTTTATCAGCCAGAACCCCTCTTGCTGGTCTCATCAGGATTTTGACCATCTCCAGCCAGATCCCACTTTTGGGAGGGGAGAAGAGACAGATAACATAACAAACTCATAAATGAAGCAAGGCAGACACATTTTCTGGTGCTAATGAATCGTGCAGGTCTAAAGACTTTATGTTCCTCTACCCCCTAAGAAAGGCAGGAGAATAGCTGAGGTTGATCCAGAAAGATAGGACATCTTCAGGGAAAACTGAACCCCTGTTGATCAATTGAGACTGTCCCGTGTTTCACAGCCATCACTCCTGGCTGTTTCTAAGGGAGCACAAAAGACACTCCTCTTGAATCTTGTAGATTCAATTTTATTGCCACAGACAGAGACACAAGCCTCAACCACAGGCACACAACAAAATTTTTTTGCTGAGTTCAAAAACAAATTTGTTTTTCAACAACCCAAGGGGGTGATATTTTTCTTAAAGTTTTCCTGACTTATCATGACAGAGACAATGACACAAAATACAGAGATACAATTACAGAATGCCTTGATGGCAACAGAAACACTTTGGATACCCCAAACAGATGAGGGTATGAATGGATGACAGTGCCTGTGAACAAATCACAGCTCCTGCTGCAACCATGGACCCTCTGCAGAACAATAGGTCTCAATGGGAGTCCTTTCTACCTTGCAATTCCTGTTGCAACCCTTAGGACTCCTTTAAAACTCACAGCTCCAGCTGCAAACCTTGCAGCTTCTCCTGCCATACCCTAGGGAGGAGTGAGACTTTCCTGCACAATCTCTGGCCTGGGGGTGATTTTGCATCCAGTTTTTCCCCTCTGGTCACATCGGGAGCTCCCTCTCCCTATGCCTTCACCTACCTAGAGGAGGCCTCAGAATATCTATGAGACCTTGGTAACTATGTTGGTGACCTGGTCTATTTCATTTGATCCCGGTCTAGCCCCCATAGTTAGGATCAGGAGTCAAAAGATGAGACCACACAAGTGGATTGAAATGAAGCAAAGTTTTATTCCATCACTAACAGTTCTACATGGCTGACCTCTGCCTGTGGTCACAAGCCAGTTTACTTAAGGTTTTGCATAGGGAAGTCAATAGTTGGAAAATGGAAACTTATCCTTAGAGAGTATGGTCAAATGCCTGGGACATATTTTTGTGGTTTATATATGTATCTTGCATTATGCCACAGAAAAGCAGAATTTACTCTCAAGAACAGACAACTTACATTCATAAAGCAGAATAAGCCCAAATGGCCTTTCTCTGGTTCAGAACGGAGAGTAACACACTAAGGGTCCTTCACAGTTTCACGCTTCACCTTCTTTCTGAAACTCTATTCTGTGAAGATATACACAAATCATGGGTAGATAGCATGGAGGTAAAGCATTTGCCTTTCATGCAGAAGGACGGTGGTTCAAACCCCGGCATCTCATATGGTCCCCTGTGCCTGCCAGGGGCGATTTCTGAGCATGGCGCCAGGAATAACCCCTGAACGCTGCTGGGTGTGACCCAAAAACCAAGAAAAAAAATCATGGGTAGAGGCCCAGATTGACTTTCCCTTATCTACCTAAAACAGCTTGTTATTCTAATCACAGATCATTACTCCTGAGAACTTTCTGGTGTGAATATGTTACTGTGCCATGAAAACCAAGTAGTTTGACAACTTTCCAGTGGGACTGTTGGGACACAAGGCCTATGCTAAATAGGTGCTTGTGACATAAATATGTGACATAATAATACTAATTCACCACTTCTCAACCAGTCACTTGTCCTGGTGACTGAGGTAGATCAAGCAAGGAAGCGATAAGACTTGCCATCACCAATTGTTTTGTTCTTTACTTACTTCACCTATTAGATGATTCGTCAAGGAATCAGATGACTTGCTGGTCATCATTATGACACATCAGTGTGCAGGGTATATTGGAGGGAATGTGAGATAACTGTAGCACCAACAGAGCTGTACACATTTTCCCCATTATACCCCATTTGCCTCTTGTTTTTCTTACACTAATATGTTTCTGATTATTCCTAGCTCCACAAGTAGCCACTGGTGTAATGAAAGAGTTACCTATCAACTTGGAAATCAATCATACCTAATGCAATGAGAAAAATCAGTAGATCAGCTTCCCAGTCATAGAAAATTTAGAAGTCTTTTAGGCTTAAAATACTAGGCTGAGGTTCAAAACAGTGAGTTAATATAATACAATTTATAAAACTTTTTTGTTTTGGGGTGCTATTAGTGCTCAGGTGCTACTTTCAGCAACGCTACAGAACTTTATGATGCCAGGGATCAAACCTTGGCCTGAAAAATGTGTATACTGGTACTTAAACTACTTCCCTGAGCCTAATTTGTAAAATTTCAAAACGTTTTGTAGTTTGAAAATTTTTTAGTTATTAAAATAAATTAAAGCATTTTATATAGTGCCTAGGCTTCTGATCATCTTTGGTATAGTGAATTGAATACACTTTGGGAGCCAGCTTACTTTCTAAGCTATCATTTTATAATAATGCTTACTTGCTTTAGTAGGAGCATATTTGGAGAAAAGTAAGTCACAACTGACTTCAAAACCAGATACTCTGATTTTCTTACATATGAATGCTCGGGAAAATAAAAGATTCTATCAAAGTATTTTAGGTATCCTTTTCAAAATCTTAACTTTTTTTCTGTGAAAAATCAGATTTTTACTACCTTAAACTTGCATTCTGTAGAGCATTTTGGTCTTGTGTGGGCTGAGACTTGACAGAGACAATAGCACTAAACAAATGTGTGAAGAACAACTTTACATTTTTATAGCATTTTTTCACAACCATTGTATCCTGAGGCATTTTTGCAGAATGTAGCAACAACTTTTCCTATAGATTCTATTGTGGTGTGAATTCTGAAATCCAAATCTGACCTAAAGTTTATTCCTTGGTGTGGGAGACTGAAAATGGCATTCTTTTTTTTCCCCACATTTCTTTGAATATATTTCCTCTATCCCCTGGGTATTGTATATGTATTAACCCTTTGAATAAATATTTATTTGACATCTAACAGTGCATTAAATAATATAAACAAGAATAGTAAATGAAATCATTTAAATTACATGTTGCCATTTATTAGCTTTGAGTCTAGGTTGTGTTATCTATAAAATAGAAATGATCTATATCCTGTGAGAAATATAACGAAACACTGTATTTAAAAGTCTTCAAACAACATTTGGCCATCATTCCATGTAAAGCACTATTCTAGACAGTTTGAAATAATACAGTTTTGTAGTTTTCAAAGAATTTTTATTCAGTAGAAGGAAATGGACATACAGATGTTTTCTAAATAAAAAAATCATTAAATATGGGGCTGGAGCAATAGCACAGCAGTAAGACATTTGTCTTGCACGCAGCCAAAACAGGACAGACCCAGCTTGACATCCTGGCATCCCACAGCTTGCCAGGAGCAACTTCTGAACACAGAGCCAGGAGAAATTCCTGAGTGCTGCCGGGTATGATCCAAAAACAAAAACATAAAAAAATAAAACAAATTAAATATGATGAGTGCAATGAAGAAACTAAAAATAAGTTAGAAGAGTGGTAGTTTTAATAGATGTACTCAAGAAGGTCCTTTCTTTCTTTCTTTTTTTTAAAGAAGGTCATTTCTAACAGGATACTTTTTAGACTTGTGACCTAAGAATGAGGCAATTAGGCAAAAATTGGAAGCTAAGCTATTCCAAGTCACAGAACAAATACATTCAGATTCAGAACAAATTCATGCAGGTGTCTACAACTTGGATGGGACTGAAGGATTTCATGGTAAGTGAAGTAATTGAAAAGGAAAAGTACTAATAAAATAAAATTTCGCTTTCCATATAGTCTATCCTTCTCATCTCTGGTTTTCTTTTCCTTTATTTTCTTTTGGCCACAGCCAATGTAGTGGCTCTTAGGGCATACTCTTGGCTCTGTGCTCTAGGATCATTCCTGGTGGTACTTGGTATGCCATATGGGGTTCTGGATATTAAACCCAGATTAGACATGTGCAAGTCAAACAACCTACCCTCTGGCACCACTAGTATATTTTCATGTATGCCATTGTTTAGCAGATGCCACAACTCACTTTTTTTTTTTCTCTAAGAATCCTAATATTTGGGATTTAAATTACTTTATAGTCTCTCTGCATGAGCAGTATCACATCTGTTGCTTTTGAAAATGTAGTGGCAATGCTTTTTATTTGGCTTATGTAGGTGTAAAATAAGACAATATAAAAATACTTGTTAAAGAAATTTATTTTTCATTTACGTGTGACAGTATGTGTCATAGTAAGGTGGCCAACTTAATTTGCTTTCAATATTTATTAATTTGAAACATTGAGTAAATATTTTATTTTCAAATTCTAGTATTGATGTCAAAAATAGATTTTTGTCAGTTTTTAATAAACTCGATAGCAGGGGTCTCAAACTCATGGCTTGCTGGCCATTTGCGGCCCTCCGTACAACATTTTGTGGCCCGCGGCTGGCCTTTAAATATCGCAGTATTTGCAATTATTCACTTATCAAATAATCGCAATAATAATCGCATTAGTAAGAAAAAATTGAATTAAACATTCGCATACCCCAAGCAGTTCTGTTCGGGGCATGCAAATGTTTAATGCGGTATTTTGCGATTTTTATTGCAAATATTCGGTAAGCAAATAATTGCAAATACTTTCCGCTGCTCCTGCCTGCTGTCCCTTGTAATATTGGAGGCCTAAGGGAGAGAAGGGACAGAAGTTTATTACAGAATTAGATTTTGTCATACCTTCATCATGACTTCATCAAAGCCTGCAGTGAAGAGAAAGATTGATGACAAGCACAGACAATTTCAGGAAAAGTGGGAGATGCAGTATTTCTTTGTTGAGCACGGGGGCATCCCCACATGTCTTATTTGCTCAGAGAAAGTTGCAGTGCACAAGGAATACAACTTGAAATGCTATTATTCAACTAAACATGCTGAGGAATGTGCAAGATATCAAGGAAATGAGAGTGCCAAGCAGATTGCCAGTCTTAAAGCATGTCTAATGAGGCAACAAGATTTCTTCAAGAAAGCAACCAAAGAGAATGTTGCATCAGTCGTAGCTAGTTACATGGTTAGAGAGATGATTGCTAAGGCAGGAAAACCATTCACAGAAGGAGAATTTGGTTAAAAATGCATGTTACAGGCTGCAAGTATTATCTGTCTGGAAAAGAAAGGTCAGTTTAGCAAAATCAGCCTTTCTGCCAACACTGTGGCAGAGAGCATTTCTGACATGTCAAGTGACATTTATCATCAACTGTGTGAGAAAGCCAAATGTTTTAATGCATTCTCAGTTGCTCTTGACGAGGACACAGATATAATAGATACTGTCCAGCTCACAATTTATGTCCGTGGTGTTGATTGCAATTTTGAATTGACAGAAGAGCTGCTCACAATAATTCCAATGCATGGCCAGACCACCGCTAATGAGATATTTTGGCATCTGTGTGATGCCATTGAGAATGCAGGTTTGCCATCGAAGAGGTTTATTGGAATAATAACCTACGGAGCACTGTCGATGACAGGGAGAAAAATTGACTGGTGGCACTTGTTCAAAAAAAACTTGAGGAAGAGGGTGTAGAGAAAGCCATTGCTCTTCACTGCATTATCCATCAGCAGGCCCCTTGCAGGAAATGCCTGCTGTGTGACAATGTAATGTCTGTTGTGAAATGTATCAACCAAATCCGATCCAAGGGCTTAAAGCACAGGAGGTTCCATGTTTTTTTAGAGGAAATGGAGTCAGAATATGGATATGTGCTCTATTTCACTGAGGTACATTGGCTCAGCAGGGGAAATGTCCTGAAAAGATTTTTTGAGTTGAAAGAAGAAGTGAAAGCCTTCATGGAGAAGGATGGGAATGCTGTTTCTGAGTTGAGTGATCACAAATGGCTCATGGACTTAGCTTTTCTTGTTGACATCACACATAAGCTGAATGTACTAAACAAGATGTTACAAGGCCCCAGGCAGCTTATCAGTGCTGCCTATGACAATGTGAGAGCATTCTCCACAAAACTTGTGTTATGCAAATCCCAGCTCTCTCAGACAAACCTTTGCCATATTCGAGCATGAAAGGAACTTGTGGATGCAGGCATACCATTCAGTGGTGAGAAACATATTGATGCTATTTTTATGCTAGAGAAGAAATTGGATCACAGATTTGCAGACTTCAAAAAGCACAGAGCCACTTTCCAAATTTTTGTGGAGCCCTTTTCCTTTGATTGCAAGATGCCCCTCCTGTGCTTCAAATGAAGCTCATTGAACTGCAATGCAACTCTGATCTCAAAGCCAAGTTCAGGGAGATTAGTGAAAAAGCAGACATGCATGGGCAGTTTTTGAAAAAATTTCCCCCAGCTTCCCTGAGTTTTCCCGAATGTTAAAGTGCACCATGTGCCTTTTTGGGAGCACATATTTGTGTGAAAAGTTATTCTCCACATTGAACTTCAATAAGTCAAAGTACAGGTCTAGACTTAATGATTATCATCTTCAAGCCATACTGAGGGTCTCAACTGCTTCCTCTCTAAAGCCAAATGTGGTTCAGATTTGTGAGAAGAAGCGCTGTCAAGTCTCTGGCAGCAAGGAATAGGCAAAAGATGCCATGTTCAAAAGAACTGTTCATGATCTTCACTCAATGTTCTATTCATGTTCAGAGGAAATAATTAAAACTGTTAATAATGACGTGTGAGGATTTTTTTTATGTGAAATCCTTTATGCAGCCCTGCCTAACCCTGACTTTGCCCACAGTTAAATTGAGTTTGAGACCTCTGCTCTATAGAGATAAATTCTAGAGTTCATGGGTTTGAGTATGTTTGATACTTATATTTTTATTTTATTTTTTGGCTTTTGAATAGTTTCCAGTGATACGAAAGTTTTTTAGTTTTAATTTTATTTATTTCTTTTGGTTTTGGGCCACACCTGGTGATGCTCAGGGGTTACTCTTGGTTATGCACTCAGAAAGCGCTCCTGGCTCTGGGGACGATATGAGACGCCTGGAGATCAAACTGAGGTTCTTCCTAGGTCAGCTGCATGCAAGGCAAATGCTCTAGCACTGTGCCACTGCTCGGGCCTCTGGAGTTAAAGGTGGTTTTTTTTTGTGCCACACCCGTTTGAAGCTCAGGGATTACTCCTGGCTAAGTGCTCAGAAATTGCCCCTGGCTTGGGGGACCATAGATCAAACTGTGGTCCTTCCTTGGCTAGCGCTTGCAAGGCAAACACCTTCCCTCTAGTTCCACCTCTCCGGCCCCTAAAGGCTTAATCTTGATTTTGCTCAGGGATTATTGTGGTATCATATATAGTGCTAGATCTGAACACTGAAGGGAAGCATGCAGGGCAAGCACCTTGCTCTTTGTACTATCTCTTTGTTTCCTGAGTTTGCTATTTTATATTATGCAAATATGTCTCTTTTAATCTTAGAGGGTTATGTAGATAATTTGCCCAAAGGTGGCTTTGCTTTATTTATACTCAACATTTCTTAGAAGTTCAGATCTTGTAGATGGGTCACAGCTTAATTTTTATTGTTCTTTAACCTTGACCCATGTACTTATTTCCCAGACAAAATACTATGACAATGTACATAATGTTTTCATGTTGAAGCATACAATTTTGATCATTTAGTGTTTTGAAATATTAAAATTTCATGGTGATAAGTTTTGGAAAGTAGTATGCTGAGTCATACCTAGGTAGAGACAAGTAGGAATAGATAAAACTGAGTGGAAAAAAAATCAAGCCACCCACAGTGATTGCCAGAAATAGATTGGGGAGGGTTCTTTGCTTATTTTTCCCCTTCTACTTCTGCCTTCTTTTTAACTTTATCTATAAAGTGCATGAAAAGCTCTTCGCTGAAGTCTTCTTATGAGTTTTTCTCATCCAGCTGTATCTTCTAGTCCAAAATAAGCTTTCTGCTTTTGTTTATTTCTAATAGCATCATTCTTAAAGAAAAAGCATGCTCTTTTATTGTAGTAAGACAATAGCTTAATTAGAAAAGCACTTTCCATGAGTAGATTTTGCTCCAATGATGTATTTAGTGACTTTTCCCCCAAAGTGGTATAGAGAAAGAGATAGAGTCAAACTAGAGAGAGACAGAGAGAGTCACACTAGAGAAAGAGAGACAGAGATAAAGAGAGACTGATTATAAATTTTAATACTATTTTGGGTTTGGTAAAAGATCTCTGGGATATGAGCTGTTTCTGCATGTAATTTGTATGCTTTTTGGTATATTTATATAATAGAGATATAAAATACCATCTAGGAAATCAGCAGCAATATTACTTTAAAGTTATTTATTGTTGTTGTTTTTGATGTTTAACTTTATTTTACATATATATTATTTATGAAAATTTTATAAATTCTGCCAAAACACATTTCAGCAGTGTTGGAAATAGTATCAGAAGAAAAATTGCTTGGTGTGGATCAACAGGCTTTGTGGCCTGTTTTATAAATGTGCCTTTTTGTTGTTTACTTTATAAATCATGTATGTAGAAAGGAGGAAAAGAATGATTTATTAAATGTTTATGAGAAACCACACTATGCCTTGTTTTTAAAGTGCAAGGAACAGACAATTAACTCAGAGATTTATCATTTGGGCTATTGATCACTATAGGAGTCTTAATGTAGGGAAAATGTGAATTTTTCCTCAAGCTAAAAGTCAGCATTGAGATGAAATATCACTAATTGTGAATTCCCTTTCCCTCTCAAAAGTTTATTATCACTCAGATCACAGCTCTGAGACCTTTACCCTTTGACCGGGAGAGATAAGAATTACTGAACGAGACTATATTTATCCTCTTTCATCCATTTCTATGAGGAAGGAGACAGGTTTTTGTCTTTTTTTTTTTTTTTTGGCTTGGAAAATAAAACAAACAACTAAGGCTGGTGTGCTGTTATATATCTTGTTTGCTATGAAAGAAGAATAAGTATATCAATTTGATTGAAAGTGTCAGAAATGTTTGGAGAAACAGCAGAAGCAGAGTTCTGAGGTGGGAAAGGTTTGACATAAAGCAACAGCAGTGTCTGCTCTGTTTGTGTTTTGATTTCATACACCCACTGAGTTTTTAAGCATATTAAGCAGAGAGTGAATTGCTATTTGCAAAGCTGGCAAGTGTGTACTGTGGACATTTGTCCTTGTTTTACCTCCATGTTTAGAAAAATAAATAAATGTACCTTTGTAGTGTTGGAGGGGCCTTGTAAATGTCCCACTTCCCTATTGAAAATCTTAGATATTTATTTTATGTGCTTCTTGGGAGGATAAGGAGTGTTTTAGGTAACAGATTGTTTTAATAAACAGCATTCCTTGCCGATAGAGAATCACTTCTTTTGCTGCTGCTGGAAGTATTTGCGTTTTAATGGAAATAAATAGCTAAAAAAATAAAAACCCATGGATCACACTAAAGCAAGTGAATCACACCCATAATTATCCTTATATTCTTAATTTTTTCATTTGTTTACCTTTGTGCATTTTGATGAGGCACTTCAGTTTCCAGTGACTTAGTTTTCATATTCACATAGTGGGGTCCATAATATGCTTTTATAACCCTGCTGAGAGGATCAATGGGGTCCATGTACATGTAGGGGCTTAATAAATAGTATGTGATCGAGCTTTCTGGATGAAAGGTGCTACGTGAGTACAAAGTAGAGCAGCCTCCCACAGGTAATGCCTTTGCCTGGATAACTCTGATTATAGGCTTTCTTTATCTCTTCAAAGCAGAGATTTTTCTCCTTGATTCCTTCCTGTAGCTTTGCAAAAGCTAAGATGCCTATTTACTAAGTACCGTTTCCTTTTGAACATGCACACACCAATCAAGGAACATACTTGCAAGCGGATTTGTTTACTTAGTGCACACATGGTCAATCAGATAAATGCAAAATGCAAAAGAAACAGTCTGAAAAGAATGTTCACATTACATCAAGTACCCAGATGGCTCTCAGAACCTCTGCCATATCAGGTGGAACCAAATTTTAGAATATATACTTTCAAGTCAATTGATGGTGTCCCAGGAACATTGAATAAAATATTTGTTAGTTACTTAAATATATCTTCTTTATACTCACATTTCCTGTGTGAGTGTAGATAATTGCAATAACAAGAAATAATTTTGTCAACATTTTAAAGTGTTTATAATGTTTTTCAAAAATATTATTTAATTTATTCTTCACAATAACCTATGTGAGGAAAGGCATGTGTAGTCCAAAGTATTAAATAACAAAAAATACCATTGAAAAATAATGGCCATATATAATTTAGAATAGAATTTTCAGTTGTTTTCTATATTTCATGAACAGCAAGTGAATTACATTTCAATATCCAAAGCTGATGAATGAATAGTAGTGACTGCAGTACTATACTCAGGATTTTAGGCCACATCGATATCTAAGGGAAATAAGGGAGTGATTAATTAACAATATAGGATCTGTGTATAGGTGAAGCCACTAGTCAGATAGGATGCATATCTGCAATTTATAAAATGAATAAATGTGTTATTGTCTGAAAATTTTATATACCTCAAAACACATACACACATGCATTGAGATCTTATCCTCAATGCAATAATATTTGTAGTATTTCCTTTGGAGGGTTATTAGGTCATAATAGGGAGTGCTCATGTATGGGATTACTGCCCTTTAGAATAAGAGTCCCTAGAACCAATTTACCTATCATCAGAAGATATAGCAATGAGATTGTCCTCTGTAAAAAAGAAGAGTTACTTCTAGAATCTGTCATATTAAAATCCTCATTGGGAACTTTCAGCATCAAGAGCCAGAAAAAATTTTCCAAACCACTAATATTTATGGCACTTTATAGACTTGACTAACACATTGGGCTTTTTCATTGTGTGTGTTTTGAATAAAGATAGATAAACTGTTATTGTATTACTTTCTAAATATATTTTAATATCTTATGGGAGGGGTTAGTTAGCCATAGTATACAAATATAGATACTTTACCTAAATAAATTTAATAACACTACCTATCAATCATGTATCCTTACAAAACCTTTTTATCCTTTATTCTCCCTTTGGGTAGAAGAATTCTATGAAGAGAAGATAATGTAGAAGAAAGAAAAAAAGAATGAGTAACAAAACTTCTCTAAATAAAGAAGTGAGATAGTTGATCATTTGAAATAGAATTAATAAAGTAGGTAATATTTCAACGTGTTTTGACAATAAAAGTAGGTAATAATAATCTGTCCTCATTTTTGGCAAGGGTAATATTGATTGCTGAAGTAAGCTATTGTGGGAGAACATTATTATTATGGTAAATAATTTAGTTTTATCAACCACAGGAAGTATCCTGTCTTCAAAGACACATCAAATTACCTGCCTTATGGCTTTTAAGAAAATAATGTAAGACTCATACAGTTAAAACTATTTTTGAACCTGACTATCGTTGGGTGCATAACTGTACTGATATTTCCCCATCACTTTACAGACAATTGGCCCACTTTGGTGATGAGTCATTCAGTTCCACTTTTAATCTTGGCATTGAAAAAAATACATATATATCTAGTAAGAAAATATATTTTCATATTCTATCTTTAAAATTAGATTTAGCAGTATATGACCTATAATTTTACTTCTTTCACCAGAAGGTTTTTAGTAATGACATTTTTATAAAAATTGCTTTAATGTATTTTTAAAGTTGTGAATAACCATTATAAATTATGAGATGGGATTCATCACTGCGAGGATTATTAAATTCTGTCTCTTTCCCAGATAGACCTCCTTTGTCCTATAACAGTGTTCCTCAACCTTTTCTTCCCTCGTGTTCCCTTCTGCCCATTTATCTTCCTGTAGTCCCTTTATCTAAATTATTGTTTTCCTGTCTCATATTGTGGCCTATAATTTATTTTATTGTTCACTTGTGACCCCTTGGAATAACCTGGGGACTTATTGGTGCTCATGCAGCCCCCGTTGAGGAATGCCTTCCAGAGCATATATAAACTAAAAAAGTAAAGTTTCAGTAGAATACACAAGAAAAAAATACAATTTAATTTTCCCTGACCCTTATAAAACAACCCATCACAAGTGCCATGATTTGACTTCTTAAATTGTAGCTATACAGAGAAATTGCATACCCTGGTTTCCCTTACACAGAGTTCACTCCCTACTTTTCCCTAACCTGATCCACTGAAGCACATTTTAAGTATCCCACTCCCAACTAAAATAAACCAAATAACCTCCCAAAGTTGCTCCTGGATGGTTTGAAACCATCCTTGCTGTCCTGACCCATGTTATACCACCCAGTCAAGAACTCACCTGCCCAGGATCTGACATTACCGGTTTCATTTACATTAAATGTCTCTAAAATATGACCAGATTACATTGACTTCATAGTTGGCAATCTAAAAATAGCTTAAATTTATTTCAAACTCCCAATCTGTCCCTGGATAAAATTTTAATGTCTTCCCTACTCTTGTTCTATCCCTCTTTTAGTCATTTTCAGGAATGATGCCCAAGTAGTTTCTACACTCCAATATTTAAAATACTTTAAATTTTAAAAATATTTTTAAATCTAAAAATAAAAGACATTTGCTTCAGTAGTTAGTTATTTTGGATATTGGGAAATTCAATCTCTTACATACAAAGAATTGAGAGGAGAGAGACCAAAGTCAACTGTCTCAATGCAGATACTGAATTGATAACCTATATGACATTGAGTGATACATTGATATTACTTCTTAAAATAAGTTTCATAAACTAGAGATAACAATAATCTTTAACTTAAGAGTAGCTGTCAATATCAGACGTGAAAATACCAGTGAAGCTTTTAGGACAGTGCTGGGCATGAGGTAGCAAAAAATCATCCTCAAGGTTGCCTTGGGAAGCTGTCACTTCTTGCTCATGATATCTAGATCTGCTGACTGTGACACATATCACAGAATTCATTCAACCCTCCTGGTCATAACCCATATTGTTCAATATAGGCATTTTAAACTGAAAAATCAAGATGTGGATGTGCTATGCTATTAACCTCATTTTCATCTGAAACCTTATCCCTTCTCTTAATATTATTCCAAATAATGGGTCATTATCAAGTAAGTGTGGGTTAAAAGATGGGGGAAGAGCAATATGGTAGAGATAAAATTATTACAATATAACCCTGTGAATTTAAAAAAAAACTACCATTCTTTTATTTTCTCAGAATAGGAAAAATAATGAAACATTTTTATTGTAAGTATTTATCATCTCTCTTGATTGAATTTCTTTAGTTTGATTTTTAGATACACACTCAGGTGTGCTCAGGTATCTAGCTGTGTGCTAGAGAATCACTCTGGTAAGGTTTCAGAATTATATGTAAACCTAGGGCTGGCTGTATATAAAATAAACAATTTCCCATTATACTATATCTCCAGCTCAGAGCATGTTTTTTTGGGGGGTAGGGGGGGGGGTTTGGGTTTTTTGGCCACACCTGGTGACGCTCAGAGGTTACTCCTGGTTATGTACTCAGAAATTGCTTGTGGCTTGGGGGATCATATGGGACACTGGGGATCAAACCTAGGTCCATCTAGGGTCAGCAAACATCCTACTTCTGTCCCAGAGCATCTCTTAAGGCTGAGTTATGTCTAAGAATAGATCTGTGCTAATATACTGTTTCCATTCTCTTCCTCTTTGTTATTTTCCTGATTAATTTCTATAGGTTTTTCATACCTCAGATTAACTTGTTCAGAATATCTTGCTCTGTCTGATATGCCAACTTAGACAATTTCAACTGTTATATTTCTGTTTTAATACCCAATACTTTTACAGTGCAGAATGATCTTTTCAATATATATGTATGTATATGTATATATATATAAAATTTATTTCTCACAGACTAAAAATGTAAATGGGTAAGAACCTAATCTCCAAGGACAAAAGTTTGAAGAAATAGCAGTAATTGACATGTAGAAATAATAAAAAAATTTGTCAACTATAAAATGGGAATTATTTTATAAGCACTGAGAAATTATATCATCTGTATAACCCAACTGCCTTCTTTTTTTTTTAATATAATTTTTATTTTGATCATAGTGGCTTACATATTGTTGACAATAATATTTTAGGTACATATTTACATAAAATCAGGGGGGATTCCCATCCCCAAATTGTCCTCCCTACACCCCCGTTTCTGTCTTACCTCCCATTTCCTCTTCCCTCAACCCCAGGGCGGCTAGAATATGTGGTCCCCTCTGTCTCTAACCAACTACTTAGTAGTCTTGCATCAGTTTGGTCTTGATGCCTCCCTTATTTCCCCCTCTAAGTAGGGGCAGGGGTAGCTAGTTCAAGTTGCGTGGTTTTGCCTGAAAAAGAGAAAATAAATAAACTGGGGTAAGAGTTTAATACCCCGAAAATGGGCAGAATCCTTCTAGAGGTTCTCATCATCGATTTGGGAAATGAAGGAGAAAAAGAAGTTGAAACACTCCACCAGTACCAAAAGAAGTGTCAAATATCCAGTGAGGACTCCAGCTATAACGATAAGCACCACAAAAAAAGATAAAAAACAAAACGAAACAAACAAAAAACAAATACAAACAAACAGAAAAACACGCCGTGGTCTTGAAATAAGAAACATGGCGTAGCACATAACGAAAGAAAAGAAAGGAAGAGAAAAAAAAAAAAAAAAAAGAATAATTGGGGACAACAATTTCAATAATCACATCCAAACTGAGAAATCGACCAAAATAGCTAGGTAAATAAAAATAATAATAACAATAATAAATGAAGGTAAGATATATATATATAAATAACCAAGGTTTTGTGTTTTTTGTATTTTTTTTTCCCTCCTGCCCTGGCACAGTAAATATTGGGGTCATTCGAAAAGGAATTCACTTGCCCTATAAGATATGGGGTTTCTCCGTCCTTGGAGTATACTGTCATGGGATCAGCTCTAGTCTTTGCTCAGGATCATTACTCTCCAGGTTGTGTTTTTTTTTTTTTTTTTTTTTTTTTTTTGGTATGTGGAAGGCTTCTGCTCTGTCCAGTGTGATACCGTCAGAGCTCTGTGTTTAGCAGTCTCAGTATCTGTACATATCCTGAGGTGGGACTTATGGTGAAGTCAGTCTTTGTGAATCTAGAGGTTCTGTTACCTCAGTGTCATTTTAATCTATCTTCTGTGGTTGGTGATCTTGGTCTTTGCACTGAACCTAGGAAGGCATCTAGGATAGCGTCTTTCTTTGTTCTTCCAGAAGCCCCTTTCCGTTACAATTGTCTCTGCCGGACCTTTGGAACTGGGGATCATGTTTATTGTGCAGGTCTTAGTTCAAACCCTAGACTAGGGCTTTTATGTTGGTCCCAAGATGTATACAGTCTGGTCGTGGTTCTAGCAGCCAGTCATTTGTAAATCACGATCTTGGCTTTTGTACCTACCAAAGGGTGCCACGTCTTCTGGTTTTGTCTTGTCGTTAGCTGGTAAGGTAGGCTAAACTGTTCTACGGTCAAGTTGTTCACATTTTCCTCATTGTCGGGATATCATGTTAGAGCTGGCCCTTGTTGTTGACCCTGCAGTATTAAGGCTGTCCCAGATGGAGTTTGTTTCTTGCAGCTGTTGTGAAGAGCTGTGCCATTTCTATGTCTGGGATCCAGGGTTCAAGGCTGGATGGATGATATCTAATCACCTGAGGTCTAAGTTGATTCCACATGACATATTTTCAAGGTAGGAGATATCCCTGTATTGTAAACAAATATGAGTTCCTATCTCTAGTAGATAAGAGCTCTTTTTTTTTTAAATATGTAAGATTTCCCCTTTATTTAGTGTGCCTTTGCAGGGGGAAGTGGTGCTCCATTATATGTCGGAGTATTTGGGGTGGACAGAGTGGGTAACAGAAATAGGTCACATACCTAAAGACGATAAAAAAAAAGGAAATAAAAGTGTATGTGCCTACAAATGTATATGGAAGGCAAACATTTAAATAAATAAGTTAATTAAAAAAAATAAAAAAAAATAAAATGAGTTAGCGAAGTTTTTAAAGGACCAACGTGGTGCAAAAGACTACTTTGCATTTGGGGGAGAACAGGTAAAGAGTTGGTGTATTACAGGTCTTATGCCTATGTTGGAAGTACAGTTTTCCCATTGTCTTTTGGATTTTTCTTGTGGTGTGTGGGTTCCCAGGCATCTTCCAATCACATCCCCTGACCCCCTTCAGATTGGTAAAAATTTGCAGCTGGGAGGTCTTGGAAGAGTTCTTGCATTGGGGATACTATTGGACCTAAGTCCGGTTTCAAGAAACAGTCCACGTTAGGGGGAGTTGGTAGGGAGGGTCTCGCAGCATGTGTCCACAGGGGAGTTGGCTGTCTTTTCTTGCAGGAGACGATGTGTGGGTTCGGTTGGGTGTCCCCTCGCCTGGGTGCTGGGTACTGGTTCATTGGGTAGGAGGTCGATCTTGATGCCTAAAAGATTAAGGACTGAGGGTGGAGAGTTTTAATATGGTGGGAGATCTGGATGGGATTGAGGGGTGAAGGGATAGTTGGATTTACGGGGGGGAGAAAGGGGAAGGTATATGGGAGGGGTATGAAGGAAGAGAAAAGAGAAAATACCATAGAAAGAAAGGGAGAAGAGAAAGGGAAAAAAGTAAAGAGAAGAGTAGAAGAGAAAAAGAAAAGAGAAAAAAAATAGAGAGAAGAAAGGAGAGAATAGCAAGGGAATGCTGGTTTGGTTAAATGTGTTCGATGACTAGAGCCTGTAGTTTAGGTCTGTACGTTGCAGGTACTGCTTTGGTGGTCTGACTGGTCACGTGCTTTGATTCCTAAAAGAAGGTTTAACCTAGAGATAAAGTGTATGTTAAAGAGTTTTCTCGTGGCCATCTCATAGTGCAAGCAAGGTATGGTATCTCGTGTGGTATCCCGAGTTGCCATCTTAGTTTGTCCGCCCTCTGTATCTAAGGGCGCCTGTGGAAAGAAAAGCTGAGAGGTTATTTTTAAAATATAGTAAGGTAAAGGGATTAAAACGTAGTGTTATGGTATGTTGCCATTGCATTACGTGATTTCCCGCGGTGTTCTATACTTGTGTTCCTGTTTACGATCTCTAAGGGATTATTGTGGGCCTTTGTTGTAGGAGTCTGGTTACATACCTGTTCTCTCCATGTTGCTGTTTCTGTTGTTGCTGTTTTCTTTGTGGTATAATGTGCAGTCAAGAGTTTGCATTGTTCCTTTTTCATGTATTTTGGACACTGCTCCCACGTATATGTTGACTATTACAGTGATCGGAGTTTCTACCCTGTTAAACCCTGTTATATGATTGTTAGGTATTAGTTGTGTATAAAATATATGTTCTAGGTGTTTCAGAATAGTGCTACCATTCTGTGTTTATCTTTTGTCTTCTGGCTTACTTCATTTAACATAACATGATCTAGGTCCATCCACGTTGCTGCAAAGTCTGTGATTGTATCATTTCTAACTGCCATGTAATATTACATTGTGTATATGTACCACATCTTAATGATCCATTCATCCGTTGTTGGACACCTAGGTTGGTTCCAAGATTTGGCTATTATACTGAGTGCTGCGATAAATAGTGGGGTGCATACGTATTTTGGAATGAATGTCCTTCCATCTTGTGGGTATATGCCTAGGAGAGCAATTGCTGGATCAAATGGCAGCTCAATTCTGAGTTCTTTGAGCACTCTCCAGACTTTCCTCCATAGGTGTTGAACTAGGGGACATTCCCACCAGCAGTGGATGAGAGTTCCTTTCATACCGCATCCCCGCCAACAAAGGTTGTTTCCATTATTTTTGATGTGGGCCATCCTCACTGGTGTAAGGTGGTATCTCATTGTTGTCTTGATTTGGATCTCCCTGATGATGAGTGAAGGTGAGCATGTTTTCATGTGTTTGTTGGCCATCCTTCTGTCTTCCTCAGAGAAGTGTCTATTCATTTCATCTCCCCATTTTTTTATAGCTTTGTTTGGTTTTGGGGGGCTCAGCTTTCTGAGTGCTTTGTATGTTCTAGATATCAGCCCTTTATCTGATATGTCGAGTGAAAAGATTTTTTCCCATTCTGTTAGCTGTCTTCTTGCATTAAGCATGGTTTCTTTTGCCATGCAGAAGCTTTTTAGTTTGATGTAGTCCCATTTGTTTATATTTGATGCTAACGTTCTTGCCATTGGTGCTCCATTCTCAAAGACCTTTTTGATATATAGGTCTTTGAGTGTTCTGCCTATTTTATTCTCAATAAACTTTATGGATTCGGGTCTGATTTCAAGGTCTTTGATCCACTTTGAGTTGATTTTTGTATAAGGAGTAAGGTATGGGTTGATTTTCACTTTCGTACATGTGGTTTTCCAGTTGTACCAACACCATTTGTTGAATAGGCTTTCTTTGTTCCATTTCAGATTCTTGCCTCTTTTATCAAATATTAGTTGGCTATATACCTGGGGGTTTATGTCTGGGAATTCTGTTCTGACCCACTGGTCTGATGTCCTGTCTCTGTTCCAGTACCATGCTGTTTTGATTACTATGGCTTTATAGTATAGTTTCAAGTTAGGTAAGGAGATGCCTCCCAGCTTCTTGTTTTTCAGTATTTGTTTGGCTATCCTGCGTCTTTTGTGGTTCCAGATGAATTTTGTGAATGATTGTTCTAATTCTTTAAAGAATTGTGTCTGGATTTGGATAGGGATTGCATTAAATCTATATAGGAGTTTGGGTAGGATAATCATTTTGATTATGTTAATTCTACCTATCCATGAGCATGGGATGTTCTTCCATTTCTTTAGATCATCTTCAATTTCTTTCTGAAGTGTTTTGAAGTTTCCCTGGTATAGGTCTTTCACTTCTCTTGTAAGGTTGATTCCTAGATACTTGATATTTTTTGATACTATCTTAAATGGAATTGTATTTTTAATCTCTCTCTCCTCAACTTCATTGTTTGTATATAGAAACGCTACTGTCTTTTGTGTATTGACTTTGTAACCAGCCACTTTGCTGTATTGGTTAATTGTTTCTAGGAGTTTTACTGTGGACTCTTTAGGGTTTTCGATGTATATCATCATATCGTCGGCAAAAAGAGATAGCTTGTGTTCCTCTTTCCCAATTTGAATTCCTTTGATTTCCTTCTCTTGTCGGATTGCTATTGCTAGGACTTCTAAGGTTATATTGAATAAGAGTGGAGAGAGTGGACAGCCTTGCCTAGTTCCTGATCTTAGTGGGAATGCTTCTAGTTTCTCACCATTAAGTATAATGTTGGCTGTAGGCTTTTCATAGATAGCTGTAACTATCTTGAGGAAGGTTCCTTCTAACCCTATTTTGCTGAGTGTCTTTAACATGAAAGGATGTTGGATTTTGTCAAATGCCTTCTCTGCATCGATTGATATGATCATGTGGTTTTTGTCTTTCATGTTGTTGATGTGGTGTATAATGTTGATTGATTTGCGTATGTTGAACCAACCTTGCATTCCTGGGATGAATCCCACTTGATCGTGATGTATGATCTTTTTGATGAAGTGCTGGATTCGGTTTGCTAATATTTTATTGAGTATCTTTGCATCTATGTTCATTAGTGAGATTGGTCTGTAGTTTTCTTTTTTGGTAGTGTCCTTGCCTTCTTTGGGAATGAGTGTGATATTAGCCTCATAAAAGGAGTTAGGGAGGATTCCTGTTTTTTCTATGGTTTGGAAGAGCCTATGGAAAAGTGGTAGTAACTCTTCTTGAAATGTTTGATAGAATTCACCTGTAAATCCATCTGGGCCTGGGCTTTTGTTCTTAGGGAGTTTTTTAATTACATCTTCAATTTCCTCTGAGGTGATTGGTCTGTTTAGGATTTCTAGATCTTCCTTTTCCAGTCTTGGAAGAGGGTGTTTTTCCAAGAATCTATCGATTTCTACTGGGTTCTCTAGCCTAGTTGAGTATAGTTGTTCATAATATGATCTCATGATATGTTGTATTTCTTGGGGTTCTGTTGTAATCTCTCCCCTTTCATTTGTGATCCTACTGATTTGGGTGTTTTCTCTCTTTTTTTTGGTGAGTTTTGCCAATGGTTTGTCTATCTTGTTTATTTTTTCGAAAAACCAACTCCTGGTCTCATTGATTTTTTGTATTGTTTTCTTGGTTTCTATGTTGTTTATTTCTGCTCTGGTTTTTATTATTTCTTGCCTTCTGGATGTGGTTGGACTTCTCTGTTGCTGATGTTCCAATTCTTTGAGGTGATCTTTTAAACTGTTGGCTTTGTTATTTTCCTGATTCTTGACATAGGCCTGTATTGCTATGAGTTTCCCCCTAATTACTGCTTTTGCTGTGTCCCATAAGTTTTGACATGTTGTCTCTTCATTGTCATTTGTCTCAAGGAATCTTTTTATTTCTTCCTTGAGTTGTTCTTTGATCCAGCTGTTGTTGAGCAGCATGTTGTTTAATCTCCAGGTATTAGTTTTTCTCCATTGCTTCTTCTTGACCTCAATTTTGAGCTCTGTGGCATAGTGATCTGAGAGGGTACTTCTAATGATCCTTACCTTTGTGGTCTTATATAGGTTGGCTTTGTATCCTAATACATGGTCTATTCTGGAGAAGGTTCCATGTGGGCTTGAGAAGAATGTGTATTCTGCTTTCTGGGGGTGGAGGGCTCTATATAAGTCTATTAGCCCTAAATCTTCTAATTTTTCATTCAGAGCTCTTATTTCTTTGCTATTTTTCTGTTTGGTGGATCTGTCCAGTGGTGATAGTGGAGTATTGAGGTCCCCTGCTATTATCACATTTCCCTTCATGTGTTTCTCCAGGTTTGCCAGTAGTTGCCTCACATATTTTGCTGACTCTACATTAGGTGCATAGATATTGACCAGGGTTAGTGTTTCTTGATCTAATGTTCCCCTGATCAGTAAGTAGTGACCCTCTTTGTCTCTGATCACTTTCTTGAGGTTGAATGCAATTTGGTCTGATATAAGAATTGCTGTCCCTGCTCTTTTTTGTTTTCCATTGGCCTGAATAATTACTTTCCATCCTTTTATTCTAAGCCTGTGCTTATCCTGCATCTGTAGGTGTGTTTCTTGCAGACAGCAGAAGTCCGGTTTACTTTTCCTAATCCAGTTCTCCACTATGTGTCTTTTAATTGGAGAGTTTAGTCCGTTAACATTTAGGGAGATTATTGAGAGAGAGGATTGTTGTGTAGTTGTGTTGTGTAGGGTGGTTTTTGTTACAATCTGGGGTTTGGATTGTGTAATTCGTCTTTGAGTAAGTCGTTTAGGATCGGTTTTGTTTGCACAAATAGTTCAAATTCGTTCTTGTTTGAGAATGTTTTTAGTCTATCCTCCCATATGAATGTAAGTTTTGCTGGGTATTGGACCCTAGGTTGGAAATTTCTTTCATTCAGTTGTTTAAATATGTCATTCCACTGTCTTCTTGCTTGAATTATTTCAAATGGGAGATCTGGTTTGATTCTTATGTCCCTACCTTGGTACTTGAGGTTTCTTTTCTTCCTTATTGCTTTAAGGAGTTCTTCTTTCTCTTTGTTTTTTGCCAATTGGATTACCATGTGTCTTGGTGTTTGTTTATTGGGGTCTATCTTATTGGGAACTCTTTTTATTTCCTGTATTGGCATTGCAGTATCCTTCCAGAGGGTGGGGAAATTCTCCGCTATTATCTCTCTGACTACTTGTTCTTCCCCTTTCCCTACTTCCTCCCCTTCTGGTATACCCACAATTCTTAGGTTGTTTCTTTTATCCTTGTTCATTAGATACTGGACCTTTCCTTCCAGTGCTTTGCCTTTTATTTCTTTGTTGGTTTCTTGATCATTTTTTGTTTGCAGTTTTCCTTCGAGTTCTTCAATGTGTTTCTCCAATTCTGTGTTTCTGCTTGTGAGGCTTGTTACTTTGTCTGTTAATTCCTTCACTTCTTTTTGTATGGAATCTCTCATGTTCTTTAACATTTCTTCTTTAATTTGGCTGATTTGTTCATCCATAGATTTCTTATACTCGATAGCTAGGGTTTCTCTCATTCCTTTTATTAATTCTTGCATTTCCTTCCTCATGGCTGCTTTTAGGTCTTCATCGCGTGTATCTGTGCATTTTGGTGGGCTTGGAAGCTTGCAAGAGTTTGTCACCATATCTCCAGATATTAGTGATCTCCTTGATTTACGCATATTTCTTTGTATTTAATGGTGTGTTTTAGAGTGCTGTGCTTCTAATTTTCACCTGTTTTGATCCCCTGTGGTGTGGGAGTTGGTTCCCTCCCTGAGGGTGGTTCTAGAGGGACTTTTGGGTGAACTCGCTGAGGTTTTGATCCTCCTGTACTCTTTATGTGGCCTGGTTAGTTGTTTTCCCCTTTTGTTGGCAGCTAGTACTGGCCCTTTCCTGACCACAGTGGTGGGGGGCACTGTTTCTCCTCTCCTTTTTCTCCTCTCCTCTACTGCTTGGAAGTCAGTCTTCCTCTTTATTCCTGTCAGCAGGTGTAGTTCCGCTCCTGGCCACACTGGTTGCGGGCGCTGTTGATCCTGACTCTCTGTTCCCTCCCTTATCTGGGGGTCAATGAAGCTCTGCTCCTCCGAGTTACCGCGGAAGAAATTCCCCCAGTCACGCCCTCCCAGTAGCTGCTCTCAGCCCTAGGGGGGGTCTCAGGTCCACTCTGGGGCTCGGGGCTAGGTTGCTCTAGGTTACCTAAAGGTCCAGGGGGCAGGCCCAAACTCACCTAGTCTATTTGTCCCACCTGTCCCAGCTGGGCAGGTGACTCCGGCCCACTAGGTACTAGGGAATGTCCTCCCCTGTCCACGCTCGGGTCAGGTGGGATGAACTCTGGGGCCTGGAAGTTGAGGCAACGGGTGGTGTGGTCTCTGTGCCAACAAGCTGGCCTCTGCAGTCTATGGGGGGGGTCGCGGGCAAGGTGGCTGGCGGCTGCGGGTCGTCCACGTGTCAGCGCCCTAGGAGAGTGCACTCACCATGGACGCCGGGGGTCCCTACTCCCCGTTGGCGCGGCTGGCCTCTGCAGTCTATGGGGGGGGGTCGCGCGCAGGGTGGCTGGCGGCTGCGGGTCGTCCACGTGTGAGCGCCCTAGGAGAGTGCACTCACCATGGACGCCGGGGGTCCCTACTCCCCGGTTGGCGCGGCTGGCCTCTGCAGTCTATGGGGGGGGGTTGCGCGCAGGGTGGCTGGCGGCTGCGGGTCGTCCACGTGTCAGCGCCCTAGGAGAGTGCACTCACCATGGACGCCGGGGGTCCCTACTCCCCGTTGGCGCAGCTAGCCTCTGCAGTCTATGGGGGGGGGGGTTGCGCGCAGGGTGGCTGGCGGCTGCGAGTCGTCCACGTGTCAGCGCCCTAGGAGAGTGCACTCACCATGGACGCCGGGGGTCCCTACTCCCCGTTGGCGCGGCTGGCCTCTGCAGTCTATGGGGGGGGGGGTCGCGCGCAGGGTGGCTGGCGGCTGCGGGTCGTCCACGTGTGAGCGCCCTAGGAGAGTGCACTCACCATGGACGCCGGGGGTCCCTACTCCCCGGTTGGCGCGGCTGGCCTCTGCAGTCTATGGGGGGGGGGTCGCGCGCAGGGTGGCTGGCGGCTGCGGGTCGTCCACGTGTGAGCGCCCTAGGAGAGTGCACTCACCATGGACGCCGGGGGTCCCTACTCCCCGGTTGGCGCGGCTGGCCTTTGCAGTCTATGGGGGGGGTTGCGCGCAGGGTGGCTGGCGGCTGCGGGTCGTCCACGTGTGAGCGCCCTAGGAGAGTGCACTCACCATGGACGCCGGGGGTCCCTGCCAACTGCCTTCTTTTTTATTGTTTCAAATATAAAATGGTAGAATAAAATGTTTATTTGGCATTTTATGTACATATTTTATATTAACCATAAGATAACATTGATATATATCCATTCTCTCCTTTTTTTAAATATAATTTTTATTTTAATTATAGTAGCTTACATATCATTCACAGTAATATTCCAGGTACATATTTACATTGAATCAGGGGAATTCCCATCACCGAATTGTCCTCCCACATCCGCTCCCATCCTGACTCCCATATCCTCCGCTCTCCCCGCAGGGGCTGCTAGAATGCATCTTCCCTTCTGCGTCTAGTTTATTACTTAGTGGTCTTATAACTGTTTGGTCTTGGTGCCTCCATTAGTACCCTCTCTAATTGGGAGGCGGGACTAGAAAGTTCAAGTTATGTGGTTTTGTTTGAGGAAGAGAAAAGTAATATAATGGGGTAAAAATCGACTACGCCAACTATGAGCAGAGTCATTCTAGAGGCTCTCATCCTTGGTTTGAGGGACGAAGGGGAAAAGAAGAAGGTAAAATATTACAATGGTTCAAAAAGAGGCATCAAATAAGATATCCAGTGAGCACTGCAGCAATAAAAATATGCACCACATAGTTGCCATGGTCATGAGATAGGAAATATGACAAGGCACAAAGAGGAAGAAGAGAAAAGAAGAAAGAAAAAAGTAAATATATAAATAAAAAAAATGGACAACTACTTCAATATCTACCCCAAAACAAAGAAATTGACAAAAACTAGATAAAAATAAAAAATAATAAAAAAAATAAAGAAAGAAGGATTATTTAGTGTTTTTTGTCTCTTCCCCTCCCCCTGCATAGGCACAGTAAATATTGGGGTCATCCGAAATGGGAATCCCCTTGGCTTAAGAGATACAAGGTTTCTCTACCCTTGGAATATATTGTCATGGGATTATCTATAGACCCCTTTCACGTTCATTTATTCTCCCCTTGGTGTTTTTGTGCCGTTTGGAAGACTTCTGCTCCGATCTGGATGATAAAGACAGACCTCTAAATCTAGAGGTCTCAGTCTGTGCACAGGTCAAGGAGTGGAACTTATGATGAAGACTTTCTTTGTGATTTTAGAAGTTTTGTTTCCTCGATGTCATTTTAATCTGTCTTCTGTAGTTAGTGGTCTTGGCCCTTGCACTGAAACTCGGATGGAGCCTGGGATATGGTCTTTCGTTATGTTTCCAGAAGACCCATTCAGTTGCAATTGCCTCAGTCAGGACAATGGAATTAGAGGTCATGATTGTTGTGCAGGACTTAGACCAAACCCTAGACTAGCGCTTTTATGTTGGTCCCAGAATACATACTGCCCGGTCAGGGTTCTATCAGCCCGTCATCTGTAGATCACGTTCTTGGCTTTTGCATGGCCCATAGTGTGGTAAGTCTTCTGATTTTTGTTTTATCATTAGTTGGTAAAGTAGGATCACCTGTTCTTATGTCAATTTGTTCCCAATTTCCTCGTTGTCAGGATATCATATTAGAACTGGCACATGTTGGAGTTCGAGTAGTATTCAGGATGTCCCAGATGGGCTTTCATTCCTGTAGCTATTGTGAAGAACTGTGTCGATTCTATGTCTGGGGTTCAGGATTTAAGTCTGGACGGTCAGTGTCTAATCTTCTGGAGGCTAAGATGGATCCACATGAAATATTTTTAAGGTGGGAGATTCCCCTGTATTGTAAATAAGTATGATTTCTTATCCCTAGTAGATAAGAGCTTGTTTATATACGTGGATTTCCCCCTTTTTAGTATGCCTTTGTAGGAGGAAATGGTGCTTCATTATATTGCTGGTGCATTAACCCAACTGCCTTCTAATGCTTATTTTTCTTCTAAGGTTTTTAACTCTAAAACGGACAGTAAATAAGCAACAATGTATTCTTATTTAAATTATAGCTGAAGACCAATTTTTATATTTGGATTTTCCTGTTGCCTTCATTGATCAAGCATAAGATTTAGTCATTACTGCTTTCTGTTTTCTGCATTGTTTTTGTAAACTACTAGTATTAAGAATTAAAATTTTGACAGAACATTATGTTTACGTTTTGATTCATGAGCACACACAATAAAAATAGGTAAGATCTATTTTTACTTCAGTGTATTAGCTATAGATTATGCAATTTTCTTTTCTCCTCTTTCCTTTTTCCTTCTCTTCCTTCCTACACATTTCCTCTTTCTCTATCCTTTGCACTTATCCCTCTCTAATCTTTCCTCCTTCTTCCACTCCCTTCTTTCACCTACCCCATCTCTCCTTGCTTTCTATCTTTCTTTCTCCCTCTTCTCTCCTCTTCTCTCTCTTATACACACAGACACACATATTCACCATGATCAGGACTTAAAGATATAAAACATGATGGAAGCATATTTTTTTTTGAGTTTTATATTTTTACTGTAATTTTTTGTTTTGTTTTGTGGAGATGTGGGGGTGATTGGGTTATACCTGACAGTGTGCAGGGCTTACTCCTGGCTCTGTGTTCAAAGCTCACTTTTGGCTGTGCTTAGGGGCCTATAATTGTTGCCAAGGATCAAACCTGGTTAGGCTATTTGCAAGGCAAGTGCCCTTGCAAGGCAAGTACCAGAAGCATATTTTTATAGGATATTTAGTAAGATTCAAGTTAAAACATATGCAATATTGAAATTTCTCTTTAATCTTTCAGTATCCATTGTTATTTTAAAATCTAAATATCTTCAATCCCCCACGTCCCATATACCCACCCTCCCCAGCCAGGAGTGATTTCTGAGCACCTAACCAGGAGTAATCCCTGAGCATCACCGGGTGTGGCCAAAAAACAAAAAAAGTAAAATCTGAAGTATCATTGAAAATGATTAATTTTATTCAGGAATTTCTCCAGGATTCTGCTTTTAAAATCACTCTGTGAATTAACAATTATGTTTAGCTTCCAAGTGCTATCTCTTCATCTTTAGCTCCTAAATTTTCTGAGCTTACTTTCCTTGCCCTTTTTATGTCATCCAGTTAACTACATGATGATAAAGTTGTCAAGAGATCTCTTTTTCTGACTCTTTTCATGGAGGGGTAGTTGGTTTATATTTCACTTTAGTTGAGTACTATTAGTGAAATAAAATTAGAAATTATGGGATAAAGGAAAGAGCTCAGTGGTCAAAGGCTTATGTGAAACATGTGCCAGATCCTATTTCCACCTAGATATCACGAAACCAACCCTGGAGGATCTAGAAGCCTCCCCAAGCATTGCAGGTGTGTCTATGTTGGCCTTTGGTGCTGCAGGTCCTAATAAATTCAGCATCTTCTATTTCTAGCACTAAATTTGCTTTGTTAGCTGAGTCTTACTAGAAGAGGCACCAAAACCCCTGAAAATACTGTTTGAAAGGCTACTGCCTCCACCAAAATAATAATAAAAAAATAGTTCGAATAAAATAAACCTTGAGAATATTGGCAATTTAGTTATACTTTTGCAGATAAAGATTCAGTGTGCATGACAATTTTACTGCAGATGAAATACATTTTGTGTTGTTCAGTTATGATGATGGTTTAAAGTTCAAAGTATTCATTCCTATATTTAAAACAATTAAACCTATAGTTATATATTTATTTTCTTTGATTCTAGATTAGAAATACTTCCATACTATGACCACATTTTAATATGAATCTTATATTTTAACTAATACTTATATCATACTTGGTTTAAACAGGTATTGTTTGCTTTCTAAATTTCTTACAATTATGCATAATTTTAATAAATGTGTTTTGAGGATAGATTTTTGTGAATAAATATATTTATTTACTTTCTTAAGAGATAAGTTTGAGGTATCATTTAAGTTCAGTCATCATTTCATTTGCTTTACTGAAGTTTCTCAGTTCGATGTAGTTTACTTGCTGCTTTTTTTGCTTCTATTTGTCTAGAAATGTCTACTGGTTTATACTCTTTGTAAGCAATATGGATATTGCTAAGATTTTAGCTTTCATATGACCCAGTAATTCCACTTTCAATATCAATCTCTAAAATCCAAAAGACATTTTGAAAAGAGATTTGCATATCTATGTTAGTTCAAAAACTATTTATAAAAGCCATGTCTAGATACAACTTATCTAAGAACAGATAAATAAATATAGAAAATTTGATACACATACATGATGAAATACTATTTGGCTATAAGAAAAGATGCAATTATTCTGTTTGCCACTATAAGAATGGAAAAGGAAGGAATGATGCTTTGGGAATTCAGCCAGAAGGAAAGAGTTATAAAGAAATATGATAAAGGAATATGGCCAAAACCAATAACATATAATAACTAATCTAAAAAACTGAACTTTCCAAGGGCAAGACATGATGAGAGGGGTCACAGAGATGTAATGGTGATGAGAAGTGGAAACCCTGTATATGGTGTTGAATTGGAATGTTGTTTGCATGATAACATAATAAAAAGTATTACAGATATGATGCTTCAAATAAAATAAAATAATCAAATAGTTATTAATAATTAATCAAATTAAATAAATTAAATAAATAATAAAATATTGAATATAATAAGGTAATATCACCGATTTATGTTTGAAAGGTTTAGGTTAAGATTAATGATAGTCTTTCTAAATTTTCACGGATTCTCAGGAAAGAGTTGTAAACATACTGTAAGTCTATAGAATTTTGATTAAATTTGATAGTTTCATGTGCCATTTCAAATGCCTTTATAAAATTTTTTTAAATAATGCTAGATGAATCATATCTATCTGTGGAAATAACATAGTAGCATCAATTTTGTATGGAGAACTTATGCCAAGATCTTCATTATGTAAGGCAATCCTCAGTCTAACAATTACATGGCATAGATTTTGTATCTACTCTACAAATGAAGAAATAAAGAGTCAAGGGATTTAATTAACATCTGAAAGGTCACATCTAATAAATGCTAAAAGTAGAATTCCTGCTCTAGTTTGTCCATGCACTTAGTTTTGTTAAATGAACTCCTTAAAATTATGGAACAGATTTTCATTATGATTTCTAAGAACCAAAGCTTCTTGCCTAGTATATTATAAATACTAATTTTACTATGGTTTATATATTATGTTTGTTAATAAATTTGAAGATATACTAATTACTTAAGAACTCTGGATGAAGCTTAGTAATCGATCATTTATTTCTAGGTAACTAGAATATTAGACTGAATATTCATAACTAAAACAAACATATCTTTGTGTTTGCTACTACATTTCTAATATCAAGCATAGTTTTCAAACAAGTGAAAACTTACTGAGCTGTGAATGAATATTCAACTCCAAATGCTAACCAGTTATTATATTAATTTACTTCATAACATGTGGTTTGTTCATAGAACAGTTTGTTGTGTTTTGATGATGTATACTGATCAAATTCCTTTATTATCATTTAATTTTTTTTTTTTTGCTTGTTGGGTCACACCCAGTGACGCACAAGAGTTATTCCTGGATATGCGCTCAGAAATCGCTCCTGGCTTGGGGGATCATATGGGATACTGGGAGATCAAACCGAGGTCCGTCCTAGGTTAGTGCATGCAAGGCAGATGCCCTACCGCTTGCACCACTGCTCCGGCCCCACATTTAAATATTTTTACTGATATAAAAGCCGATTTCTTATTGGATATCACAAAGGTAATCTGTTAGAAAAATATAAATTAGGCAAGAAAACTATCAGAAAACATCACCAAGCTTTGAGAAATAGTTTATGAGGTAGAGAACATGACTAGTATGTGCAGGGCTATGAATTGTAGCTCTGGTATAATATTACTCTCAGTACCTTGGTGGCCCCATGTAGCTTTAGCAACTCTGGTTTGAAGTCCATTGGATGTGATTCCCATTAACAAAGCAAAAACAAAACAAAACAAAATAAAAAACAACAATACAAAGCAATAAGTTATTATACCTAGAGCTTACACAAGTAGTTAGGGAAAAGACAGAAAGCATCATATAATTTAGAAAAACTATGTATTCCAAATAAGTAAAATAAATGTTTAAGAAATTGCATAAAATAAAACAGTATGATGTGCTGTTTTAATCAAGATTCATAGGTTTTTCATTCAACTCCAAAAGTCATATAAATTTCTTATGGTTATATGTAGGTATGTTTTATTATGCTTAAGTGATGTGGTTGGGCCTTCAATATTAAGAGTGCAAGAATGTACAATACTCATTACACTGTATATTGCAGCTGCATGTTTTTAATAAATGATATTTAATTCATTCCTCCAGTTATTGATATATTCCAGAACAACATATTTAATTAATAAACCTCATAAATCTTTTTTCTAGTGTATGTGGACTAGCATTTTGTGAGCCTAGAGGAAACTTTTCAAACTCTGTGTTATAAGAATTACTTGTAAATATTACAATTTTAAATAGAAGTATAATTTTCTATAGTACTTTTTTCTTATTTGCTCAAATATGTGAATACATTTGGCTTTTTGAAATTATTTCCTGCTTAGTGATAGCCTTTTAGATATAGCATTATATTCTAAAATACATTATGCAGACCCTTTACCTTGCGTTGATGCCCAGACTTTGCTCCATAAAAAGTTGTCCTTGTGGTGGGAACATTAGACTTTCCGAATGCAAAAGTCATAGGTTCCGTATTGAGTCAGCTTTGCTTCTGGCTCTATTCCTGAATCAATTCATTGTCTTTTGCTGCTAATTTTTGGTTATATTTCCACAATGAATGATAGATTCGAGTTGCAATTTATCTGCTTAATAAAACTCTGCATTTTGAAGACCTTTAGAGTTACATGGTGATAAACACTTTATCTCAAGGATGTTCTACCCTGTTGTCTAATTTTAAAATTATTTGTTTATTCATTATTTATTTTTGTTGGACACACCCAGCAATTATGAGGGTTTCCTCCTGGAAGTGTATTTAGGGTTCACTCCTAGTGGTGAAAGAATATGGACTCCATATTCTTTGCTTGAAATGAAATCAGACTTGATTACATGCAATGAATAAGCCATAACCCTAGTGCAATCAGGACAAGAACCTGTACATTTGTAATATAATGCTTGTCTGTCTGAACTTCTTTCCCTAGCAGACCAATCTTCTTTTAGTTTTCTGTGGAACTTTTCATTACAGCCTATCCATCTGTCCAGTTTGGACCCAGTGGGGATGCCTAACATCTGTGTCTAGTATTCTCCAGATTGGCCATTTGTGTTACTGACAAAACTCCCTAGTTTTGAGACAGAAGAAAATGGTGTGCAGTTGAAATATGTGAGAAACAGAAGGAAGTGAATACAATTTAAGTAAAACCAAATGCTTTTGTTTCTATTTTACGTTGTTTAAGTCATAATAAAACAGAAAAAAATTTAATATATTCTTCACCTTACCTGAAAGTTTTCAGTATAGAAATCTTTCATATTAGACAAATAGTTTAAGTGAAAATGGATTTTCCCATATTTGGGGGAAGTGGAATTGTTTATATGGTATTTAATTAAGAAGTTCAATTCTGGAGTAATATATAACCTAAAAATATCTCAAAAATTAGTTTACAAATTTAAAAGTAGGAACATGTTTTTAAAAAGTAATTTGTAATGTTTAACTTGAAATTTAAGATATATCTTTCAATGTGTTTTCTGAGGCCTTGCATTTTTACTTGTGTAACTATTTTGCTTCAACTTTTTCCTTTTTCTAAGATAACTTTTCTTTTTTTATATGTGTTAGTCTCAATATGTTTTAGCAATTACTTATATTGTTATGGCAGTTTGTTTTCTTTACTGGGATTACAGACTTCTATATTAATTAAGCCCGGTCATTCATAAATATTTGGAAAGAATCTTAGAAGGAACATGATTAAAATAGGACTGGAGGCCAGAGCAATTGTACAGAGAGTGGAATGTTTGCCTTGCATGCAGCCTACATGGATTTGACCCTTGATACCACATATAGTTCTCTGAGCAATCAGAAATAAACTTCGGGCTCAGAACTGGGAAAAAAATGTGATAATTATCAAGAGTGGCTTCATCAAAACAGAAGAAGAAAATAGGACTTGATTTGCATGGAATATGTCTCAGTGTCAGTCATGTCAGTCATGTCAGTAACATCACAGTCACCACTCTAAGAATAAAAACTTTGTTCAGAAAATTTTCCTCCCTTCCTCCCTCCCTCCCTCCCTTCCTTCCTTTTACTTTTTATTCCTCTCCTCCCCTCTCCCCTCCTCTTTTCTCTCCTCCCCTCCCCTTCTGTCTCCTCTCCCCCTCCTCCCCTATTTCCTCTCCTCTCCTCTCCTTCCCTCTTCTCCCTTTCTCTCCCCTCCCCTCTCCCCTCTTCTTTTCTCTCCTCCCCTCCCTTCTGTCTCCCCTTCCCCTCCTCCTCTATTTCCTCTCCTCTCCTTCCCTCTTCTCCCTTTCTCTCCCCTCCCCTCTCCCCTTCCCTCTCCTCTTCTCTCTTCCCTTCTCCCCTCCTCCTCTCCTCCCCTCCCCTTTCCTTTCCTCTCCTCCCTCCCCTTCCCTTCCGTCTCCCCTCCCTCTCTCCTCCCCTATTTCCTCTCCTCTCCTCCCCTCTCCTCTCTTCCCCTCTCCTCCCCTCCCCTCCCGTCTCTTCTTCAACCCCGTCTCCTCTCCTCCCTTATCCTCCCCTCTTCTCTCCTCTCCTCTCTTCCCCTCTTCTCTCCTGTCCTCTCCTCTCCTCCCCTCGTCTCCTCTTCCCCTCCCCTCGTCTCCTCTTCCCTCCCCTCGTCTCCCCTCCCCCTTTCTCCTCCCCCTCTCTCCTCTCCTCTCCTCTCCTCTCCTCTCCTCTCCTCTCCTCTCCTCTCCTGCCCTTCTCTCCCTTCTCCTTTTCTTCCCTCCTCCTCTCCCTTCCTCTCCTCTCCTCCTCTTCTCTTCTCTCCCTCAATATTTAATGCTAACTCTGCTCAGGGATCATTCCTAACTCATGTCCCATATTCTGTGCCAGGAATTAATCCAAGTGAAGTTGTATGCAAAACAAGTGCCTTATGTTTACTGTACTATATGTCTGGCCCCAGGTTTTTCTTTTTATAATATTTATTTTTTTTCCATTTGCTTATTTACTGACAGCAAAAACATCAGTTGGATGATTAGTTTGTGTGAGTGGAGTTTACTTTTTATGTGGTATTTGGTTTCATTTAATTAGAAGAAACACTTTTTCTGTTGGATTCAGATATCCTACTTTCTTGTTTCCTGTGTTCAAATGGATTTTAAAAAAGGCTATTCATGAAATGTTCCTATACATGGGTGTACATGGAATCTATCATGCTGAGTGAAAAAAGTCAGAGGGAGAGAGAGACACAGAACAGTCTCACTCATCTATGAGTATTTTTAAAAAAATAAAAGTCATTTTTGCAACAATCATCAGAGACAAAGAGAGAAGGGCTGGAACTTCCAACTCATTCACTACATGAAGCTCACCACAAAGAGCGGTGAGTGTAGTTATAGAAATAGCTGCACTGAGAACTACCATAACCATGTGAATGAATGAGGGAACTGGAAAGCCTATCTAGTGTATAGGTGGGGGTGGGGTGGGGTGGAGGGAAACTTGGGACATTGGTGGTGAGAATGTTGCACTGGTGAAGGGGGTGTTCTTTACATGACTGAAACCTAATCACAATCATATTTGTAATCAAGATGTTTAAATAAAGAAAATAAAGAATATTATAAAAAATAAAATAAAAAAAGGTTATTCAGTATAAAACACTTGCTGAATTATTTGGCTAAACAGTCAAAGGTTTATTTGTGAAGTCTTTTCTGCCATCCAACAGCCAACATTATGGTGCTGAGAATGAAACCCATATTATGGTTATCGTGGTTTTTTTTTTTTTCCTTTTCTTTTTTTCTTTTGAACATTGGGCCAAGGAAGAGGCCAAATGAGCAGAGATAGAAAATATATACCTTTTAATCAGAAGTGCCTAAATCTGGGATTTCCCTTACCCATGTGGTATTCAAGTGATTAGCTATTATTTTTAAAACTGTTTTTTAAATTTAAATATCCTTTATTAAGCCTGATTTAAAGTAGAAGACATAGCCTTCTCTAATTACGATTATTTCATCATTGATCTTGACTTCTTTGCTTTTTAAATATTCTGAAAGAGAAAATATAGTTTTTAAGATATTCCCTTTAAGATATAAGAAATTTAAAAATAGGGGACGGTGAGGTGGCGCTAGAGGTAAGGTGTCTGCCTTGCAAGCACTAGCCAAGGAAGGACCGTGACCGCGGTTCGATCCCCTGGAGTCCCATATGGTCCCAAGCCAGGGGCAATTTCTGAGCGCTTAGCCAGGAGTAACCCCTGAGCATCAAACGGGTATGGCCCGGAAAAAACAACAACAACAAAAAAAAGAAATTTAAAAATAAACGATTAAAATTTGTACATCTGTATAAAAGAAAATCTGAAATATTACTCGTTAATTAAAATATTTTTTCTTTGCCAAATTCAATACATACACTGAGTACCATATTTAATATTTTGAAACACTTTGAGATAAAAGTTACAATCTTATCAAACACTTCCACATGATCTCATGCAACTAATAGGGCTTAAAAGCAAGGCAAGCTCTAATGAATGGATATATCCAATTAAAAATATTTTCCCAAAGTGCTCTGTGCTTCAAAGATTTTTCATTGGTAAGTTGTATTTTAGTCGATGAATCCTAATTTTAATACATTATTTGATTACAATTTTTACATATGGAATGACATGTAATTTATAAAGACTCTTTGAAGATGATGTTCAGGCATAGATTTAGAATGAAAGTATTCTAATTAAATGCTAATTTGGAATGCATTTGAAGATATTTATGATATCATTAAATGTCTATTCATTTAGTTTCTCAGGTCAAAAAAACCCACAATAGTTTTTTTTTTTTACAGTGAAATAACAAAATGGAATATTCGAATTTATGCAATCCGATTTTTACTAGTAATAGAATTTTGCATGAAGGTAGAACTCTTTCACATTAACTTTTCACTCATAATATAGCTATAATTTAATGATATATATACTCATTTCCTTAAAGGCAACTTACAACATCTACATTATTTTTCATTCCACCACTCTCAGGCAGATAGTGTCATCTATATGTTACAGGAGAAGAAGCAAATTCTTGGAGAAGTTAATTAAATCTCCTATTTTATATAGTAAATACAACTGTCAATATTGAAATTCACACTTCTATTTCTGTGAAAAATTTTGTTGAATTCTCTTCTAAGGTGGTTGTGAAAATTTAATGAGATAATGTTGTATTTTTTCACACTTTAATCAGATGCTCTTATTTATTCTAATTTTTTGGAGGGGCCATATCCACTAGTACTCATGGACTACTACTGGTTCTGTACAGGGATCACTCCTCAGTAGCAATTTGTGGCATTCTGTTTTTAACTTGGGTCAGTGATATGCAAAGAAACTCCCTGTTTAAACTTCTCTCAGTATTCTTTTCCTCTTATAGTTTTTAGCTTTATTATCCTGATTCACGATATTTTGATCTTTTAATTTTTTTCCTGGTATTTTATCTTCTTTCCTTCACCTGCATTTCATATATATCCTAAGAGCTTTTGCTTTATAACTACCTCCCCATTCCTCTTCTCCAGAACCTTTTCAGAAACCCAGATTTATAAAGCACATTTTTAATTCCCTCATTTTATTTTTAGGGCCCTTCCCAAAGTAGCCATTTACTACTTTCCAAGCTTAGTTATACTTTATGGCAGTAAACTTAACTAGTGTCACTAGCAAAGTGTGTGTGCTTTCTTTTTTATGTTCAAAAAGGAGAAGCTTTAGAGAAACCCCGATAGGAGCTAAAGGACTTATTTAGTCTTTTATAGCCTTGAGTTCCAAAGACTGCTTCTATAGACTTTAGACTTCATCACACGACATTTTAGAGAAACAGTTTTTTTTTTTTTTAATTTTTTTATTTGTTTGTTTTGCTTTGGAACTATACCCAATGGTGCTCAGAGTTTACTCCTGGCAGTGCTCACTGGATCCCATGGGGTGCAGACTGAACTCAAACAGATCTGTGCAGCCTTACTTACTGTACTCTCTCTCTCTCTGGCTACAAGAAAACAACTTTTAAACACACCTATTTAGACTCTTGTAAAGAAGATCCTATATACCTGAAATACAAAGTGAGTAGGCAAGTCTTACTTCTCTGTCTAGTAATTTAACTTGAATACTTTCAATCAACGTGAGAGAAATAGCATCATAATTAAGAGACTTCTGCTTCAAGGGTTAATGTCTTCAACCTAGAATAAGGTTGTTGTTGTTTTTTTAACCACTCTTCTCACCAACTATCCTAAAAATAACAAGCAGTAAATACACACTTAAATACATTCCAGAAGCACATGTCCACTCTAATTTAAGGTAAACTCATATATAAATATAAGTATTTTCTGGCAACCATCCAACCACGATTTACCTGTTTGGCAGGATGGCTCATTTTCTTTCAGAATGTGATACGTATAAAAATAAACTTTGAAGGCGGAGGTGTGAGCTGGGAAAAAGATTAACTAAAGAAAAAAAAGGTCTTGTTTAGTTTAGGTACATCTCTTGATACTTGTCACATGTGCTTTTCCTTTTTATACCCTCAGTTTGCATATTTATCATGGCTCTAGGCATATTGATTTGCAATTTTCACACTCAGTCTTCTACAATTTTTCAGCCTATAGGTATTCTTGTCAGACTGAGGTGAATTTTATTTCTTTAATAGCTTTCTGTGAATAGGCAACACAACAGACTGAGAACTTGCTGATATTTCAGGGATTGAAGTTTAGACAAGTCATAATTACTCCAAAAGCTAACCCAAGAGGGGTGAAAACCTCTCCCAAGCAAATAGTGAATAAGTCATCTTACATTTATACATCAAAAAAGACATGAATGCATTTAAAAATACAGAATATTAATGCATTTTCCCCTCTAAAATATGGTGGATTGTTGTTCCCCATTTCCCTAAACCCAAGTTTAAGTGTTAGGTATGATTGATGGAATTAAATGAAGGATAGCATGTTTCTCTAATAAATTTGAGACATGGTAACAAAGATGAGCATTAGAGAATTCCAGAACCTTCTGGGAAACACACATACACACACACACACACACACACACACACACACACACACACACACATATATGCACACATGCCCATACATTCACACACACACAGGAAATGTCTAAGGCCCTAATCCAAGTCTATTGATTCAGTTGATTAGAGGGAAAATATAGTTTTTAAGAGTTTGGTTATTATATGATCAGACACATTTAAAAATCACTATAATCTAAACTTTTATATTTAAAACTTTTATTTTGAACTTTCAGATCTATTGTACTTTCCATAATGAGAACTGGGGTTATGGAATTTAGGAATTTAGTATCAACTACTATAAAGTACTAGACTACACCAAAGGGAAAATTCCTAAAACCAAAGAGAGAAAATAATGGATTTGGGATTATCCAGGTATGGAGCAAGTTTCAAGTTTAAAAGTTCTAAGGTTATAAATAGCACTAATATCAGTAGTCTTACATATTTATTTCTTGGCTCTCCCTTTGATACATGCTTGGGTTCTTGAATAATCACATTAATGTGTTTGTCAAAAATGGGTGATGTTTTAGGCATTATATTCATGGGGGAAAGAAAGTAAAACTAAATGATACCCATGATTTTCATAAACAGAGGAAGATAGTGAAAGAGGGGGATGGGATTGAGAAATCCTTTTTCCCTAGTATCTATTTTAAGACAAATATTATTCTATTTTATATTATATACCACTAATAAGAAAATGGTAAAAAAAAAAGAGAGAATAATGGTAATGGCCAATAATTTTTATGGTGGTGTTTACATTCCAGGCACTTTTTCTAATTTTTATTTTATTGAAACCATTGTGATTTTACGAAGTTCTTCATAGTTGGTACTATTCTTAAGGAGTTTATTTGTATTAACTCAATGAATCATTACAAAAATCTTACAGGGTGGAGATTATTATCAAGCTATGGAAACCGATAACCTTTCAAGGGTCCTCAAACATTTTTTTCTTTATTTAAACATCTTGATTACAAATATGATTGTGATTAGGTTTCAGTCCTGTAAAGAACACCCCCCTTCACTAGTGCAACATTCCCACTACCAATGTCCCAAATCTCCCTCCATCCCACCCCACCCCCACCTGTACTCTACATAGGCTTTCCAGTTTCCTCATTCATTTACATGATTTTGGTAGTTCTTAGTGTAGTTATTTCTATAACTGCACTTACTGCTCTTTGTGGTGAGCTTCATGAAGTGAGCTGGAAGTTCCAGCCCTCCTCTCATTGTCTCTAAGGATTGTTGCAAAAATGACTTTTATTTTTCTTAAAACCCATAGATGAGTGAGACTATTCTGCATCTCTCTCTCTCTCTCCCTCTGACTTATTTCACTCAGCATGATAGACTTCATGTACATCCATGTATAGGAAAATTTCATGACTTCATCTCCTCTGAAGCCCGCATAATATTCCATTGTTTATATGTACCACTGTTTCTTTAGCCATTCGTCTGTGGAAGGGCATCTTGGTTGTTTCCAGAGCTGGCTATTGTGAATAGTGCTGCAATAAATATAGGTGTGAAGAAGGGGTTTTTGTATTGTATTCTTGTGTTCCTAGGATATATCCCTAGGAGTGGCATAGCTGGGTCGAATAGGAGCTCAATTTCCAGTATTTTGGAGGAATCTCCATATCGCTTTCCATAGAGGTTGGACTAGACGGCATTCCCACTAGCAGTGGATAAGAGTTCCTTTCTCTCCACATCTCTGCCAACACTGCTTGTTCTCATTCTTTGTGATGTGTGCCAATCTCTTGGGTGTGAAGTGGTACCTCATCATTGTTTTGATTTGTATCCCACTATGATCAGTGATGAGAAGCATTTTTTTCATGTGCCTGGTCCTCAAACATTTTAAACAGGGACCAGTTCACTGTCCATCAGACTGTTGAAAGGCTGGACTATAATAAAAACAAAATTTATGAACAAATTCCTATGCATACTGTATATATCTTATTTTGAAGTGAATAAACAAAACAGAAACAAATACAATATGTAGCCTGTGGGCTGTAGTTTGAGGACCACTGCATAAGGTATGCAAATTACAAAACATTGCAGAATTCTGTAATGTCTGAGTTTAGATTTAGCCTTGAAATGTACTTCCACTGAGTGTGATTCCTCTTTCAATTAATTTATCTTATAAAATATTTGAATGAAGACCCATGCATTTGGTCATTTAAAATAAAAAATTGAATAGCTTCATGAGAAATACATGAAATTATGGGCATTGATGGTGGTCATGTGCTTCATTTCTATTTCTCCTTTGAGTTTCTTTTTATAACCAAACAAAGTCATGGACTAGGCCAATAAACATTGATTATAAAATCGAGAAGTCCTTTTTGAAAAATAAAATGCTTTTCATTTATTAGTGGCTTGATTTGTTTTTTTTTTCTGTCCCATTGATTTGTTTTATAGTCACTTACAATTCTTTTTATACTTTTGAGTTTTATTGTTTAATTCCACCATTCCTTATACTATTTTTCTACTCATCATCTCAGCAAAATATAAATATGTAAAATGAAGAGTTTTTGTGTGGCATCCAGTCAAAATTATGTAGCAGAAGAGATCCATTTTATATTTTTTATGGCAATAAACATAGTCATTTTGAACAATTCCAATTTGGTTGTCCATTTTATGTCATTGTGGGCTTGCTGTGATCATCATGGCAAAAGATGTGTTCTACATGCAGTTTCCAAGCATCAGCTGGCTAGACAGATAGCCTATGCTCTTTTTATGTTATAAATTTACAAGCAGAGTAAATTAACAAGCAAATATCCTGCCATTAGCAACAGCAGCTGAAGAATGTGCATATTTTAGTGAGGATTCCACTCTTTAACCCGACCCTAAATCTTAACCTTGAAACATTCTGACTGTATTAAACCTCTTCACTGTTGCATTCTTGCATTGGTTTCTTATTTTCCTTTGAACTTCTTCTCCTCCTCTGTACTTGATTTTCAGTAAAGTTTCTTTTTATTTGTATTGAGAGTTTATCCTTGCAATTTTTGGCAAAGTATCATTAGCAAGACATTTATGAACTTCAAGATTTTATTGGGGATTTGAGGGCACCTAGAAATTAGTTTTGTGGTTTTCCAACACTGCAAATGAATTAATTACCTTTTAGACAATTTTGTTTTAAAATTCTCAGGTACCAAAGCTACAGGTATTTCTCAGTGATAGCTTTTTCTTCATGACTTTGGTTTTATTCCGTGGACAGCTAACTTCTGTTTTAAAAATATGTGACAAATACCAGCGGTCTCCTTTTCACTATATTCTAGTTGTAGATTTTTTATTTTTTTATTTATTTTTTATTTTTATTTATTTTTGTTTTTTGGGGGCCACACCCGGCGTTGCTCAGGGGTTACTCCTGGCTGTCTGCTCAGAAATAGCTCCTGGCAGGCACGGGGGACCATATGGGACACCGGGATTCGAACCAACCACCTTTGGTCCTGGATCGGCTGCTTGCAAGGCAAACGACGCTGTGCTATCTCTCCGGGCCCATTTGTAGATTTTTTTAAAAAGAGTGCTATGAGGTTTCATGATAATACAACCTTTCTTTTATTTAAAATACACATATGTAATAAATTATGTTTCTAAAATATTAATTTAATTGCTAAAAGTTAAGTTTATATTAAGTTCAACTGAAAAGAGTGTAAAAGTATAAATGTCCTTTATGAAATGCCTCGTTTTCCTCTAGATTATAGGGAAGTTAAATAGGCTTGCTACTTAGAATTTTTCTTTTCTGGAGTGGATCTCATTGGTGAGGGGGGACCTGGAAACAAGGATACAAACCCATCAGTTAATTTAAGTCAGAATTTGCATGGTTCTTCTGACCCCTTCAGTTCTCTGAATATAGGTCTAGAGAAAGCAAATTTCTCATATCCGCATGAGAAATAACAAGTTAATTTCATGAAAATAATTTTTTGTTGAAATTTTCCTTCCATCAAGCTCTCACAGTTTGCAGATGACATGATACTATATTTAGAAAACCCTAAAGATTCTACCAGAGACTTCTAAAACAATAGACTCATACAGCAAAGTGGCAGAATACAGAATTAACACACAAAAATCAATGGCCTTTTTATACAGCAATAATTATAGTGAAGTAGAGCCGGAGAGATAGCATGGAGGTAAGGCATTTGCCTTGCATGCAGAAGGTCGGTGGTTAGAATCCTGTCATTCCATATGGTCTCCTGAGCCTGCCAGGAGTGATTACTGAGCATAGAGCCAGGAGTAACTGCTGAGTGCTGCTGGGTGTGAATCAAAAACCAAAAAAAAAAAAAAAAAAGTAATGATAGTGAAAAAAATGAATATCAAAAAAACAATCCTATTTACATTAGTGTCACACAAACTCAAATATCTTGTAGTCAACTTAACTAAAGATGTGAAAGACTTATACAAATAAAACTACAAAACCCTGCTTTAAGAAATAAAAGAGGACAAGTGGAAATGGAGGCATATACTTTGCTCATGAATTGGGAGGATTAACATTATTAAAATGGCAATACTACCCAAAGCATTGTACAGATTTAATGCAATGTCTCTAAAGATACCCATAACATTCTTCAAAGACTTGGATCAAACACTCCTGAAATTCATCTAGAACAATAAACACCCAAGAATAGCTATAGCAACCCTTGGAAAAAGGAATATGGGAGGCATCACTTTTACCAACTTTAAATTGTATTACAAAGCAATAGTCATTAAAACAGCATAATATTGGAATTAAGACAGACCCTCAGATCAGTGGAATAAACTAGAGTATTCAGAGAATGCTCCCAGATATACAATTAATTAATCTTTCATAAAGGAGCAAGAAATGCAAAATGGAGCATGGAAAGTCTTTTCAACAAGTGGTGTTGGCACAACTGGACAGCTACTTGCAAAAAAACAGACTCAAAACTCCAGCTAACACCATGCCCCAAAGTCAAATGCAAATGGATTAATGTTGTAGACTGCTTCTGTCTTACTACCATCAGTGAAATTTCAGTGTGTCCACTTTAGAGAGTAGGTTGCACGGGCAGTGAAATATGAAATAATAAAACCACACACAGAGTTGGTGGGGTCAACACAACTTTTGGCAGGAGTGTGACAAATTTATTTTCCAAATAGGGGGCTTTAAAGGGGTAAGCCAGTCACAGGTGCAAAGAAGGATGTTTACAATGACAAAGCAAAGTTAATTCTGAGTTGTAAAAGAAAAGGTCACACTCAGGGCAGCTTTTAACAACCAATCTCAAATGCAAAACAAGGGAAACTAAAACATAGAAAAAAATCTAGGAAAGTGTTTCCCACCCAGGTGAACTCTATTGTTTCAGAGGTCAAGGAAGGGGCCAAATTCCCTAAGGTGAGTTCCTATTTTCTGAGAAGGATCAATAGACCAGGATCTGCATTCTGGCTATGCCCTTGATTACCAGATACAGAGACTGCAAGGACATAAGAGAAAAAATATTGTCTTTTGATTTTAGTGCTAAATATTATCCAGTAAAGGGGTTCTCTTAATAATATTTGGCTAGAATTTCTAAAAAGAATTAGATTAAGGTGAACTTTTGCCTGAAATTTTACAAAGGAGAGATAGCCAAATAATGACTGAAATGTACTGCCAAGCATCTATCTCTTCAGAAATTCCTCAATCCACACAGGGGGCATTCCTTTTGAGGAACCCCATGGGGACTATATCAGTTCTTCCCACCAAGGAAAATCTGAGGATACATCTGGTGGGCTGAGATCCCCTGAAAGTTTATGTATGCTGTGGCAGATTAGAGATCTTGATATCAGACCTAAAATCATAAGGTATATGGAACAACACGTAGGTAAAATACTCCAGGACTGTCTTGGACAACCTTTTTTTTCAACTGAGCTAAATCTCGCCAAAACTACTATTGAAATTTATTTTGAGAGCCACATTTTTAAAACCAAAAATACATAGGATGGTACACTGGTTTTAGTTTCAATAAATTTTTATTGAGAATATTCTGTATGCAACTATCCACATGGGTTGGGAGAATACAAATAACACAACTAATAAAACAATAACTTTAGAATGATATTATTTATCAATAATGTTAAATTTTATAAAATTTGCCTTACAATGTGGAGAAAATTACATCCTGACAATGACTGACAAAGTCACAAACACTAATGTGAACATTGGCCTTGGTTCTGATTAGAGCTGTGTGGAGCCGGCAGCCGGGGCTGCACACAGGGTGCACACTTAAAAGAGGCTAAGAGCAGAGTCCTGACTCCTGGAGTGGCCACCCGGCACACAGAAGAGCCGCATTAAAAATTGTAAAGCTGCATGTGGCTCGCGAGGTGCAGCATGCTGACCACTGCTCCAGGACATTGAAACTAAAGGTATCTTCAAGGAAGAAACAAGCACTGCCTAAACAAGTTGAAGTAGAGATACACAAATGAGACTATATTAAGCTTAGAAGCTTCTGAACTCAAAAGAAATAATGCCTAGGATACAAAAGTCACCCACAGAATGGGAGAAGCTATTCAGAATGGGAGTAGCTACAAAAGCTATATATTCCTTGTATATAAGACATACAAGGTACTGACAGAACTTAACAAGAAAAATAATCTAACCCCATCAAAAATGGGGAGAAGATATGAACAGAAAATTTCTGAAAGAAGAAATTCAAATGGCCACAGACACATGAAAAAATGCTCCACATTACTAATCATCAAAACAATAATGAGGTACCATCTCACACTACAGAGACTGGCACACATTACAAAGAACAAGAACAATCAGTGCTGGCGGGGATATGGAGAGAAAGAAACTCTCATTTACTGCTGGTGGGAATGTCTTCTAATCCAGCCCTTATGAAAAACAATATGGAGATTCCTCAAAAAAACTGAAAATTGAGCTCCCATTTGATCTGGCTATACCACTCCTGGGGATATACCCTAGGAACACAAATATCCAATACAAAAATCTCTTCCTCACACCTAAATTTATCGCAGCACATTTTACAATAACCAGACTCTGGAAATAACCATGATGCCCTTCAACAGATGAATGGCTATAGAAAATGTGGTCATATACACAATGGAATATTATGCAGCTGTCAGGAGAGATGAAGTCATGATATTTTTCTATAAATGGATGTACATGGAATCTATTATGTTGAGTGAAATAAGTCAGAGGGAGAGAGAGACACACACAGAATAGTCTCACTCATCTATGGGTTTAAAGAAAAATTAAAGACATTGAAATAATTCCCAGAGTTGAGGGCCAGAAGACCAGCTCAAGATTTGAAGCTCAACACAAAGGTGGTGAGTGCAGTTAGAGAAATAACTATACTGAAAACTATCATAACAATGTCAGTGAGTGATGGATGTAGAAAGCTTGTCTCAAATAATGGTAGGGAGTGGGGGTGTGAAAAGATGGGGGCATTGATGACGGGAAGGTTGCATGGGTGAAGGGGGTATTCTTGTTATGATTGAAACCCAACTACAATTATGTTTTGAATAACAGTGTTTAAATACAGAGTTTAGTTAAAAATATTTTTTCTTCTACTTAACTCAGTCCAGATACAGTATCACTTTAAGTTTCAGTACATATATTTATAAACCTCAACTGTGGAGTAACTTCTTATCTACCTCTTCTTCATTCAGAAAGCGGGTCATAATTCAGTTGTTCTCATTATTTTGGTAGCTAAAAGGAAATTTAAGCAACATACTTTTGGAAGATCTATGTAGGTAATATTTTATTTTTTAAAAAATCACAAGTAGAATGCTAAGGATACTTGATTGAAAACCTTTGACGTATCTGTGTCTTAAAGTTCTAAACTTCTTATTCAGTACTTTACAAAAGAAACAGTTTTTATATGGCCTTGGCAAAGAGGAATTTTCCATGATAATTAGCTAAGTAACTCAAAGTTTTAGACTCCAACCATGGCCTATTTTTTGATGCATCATGATTTACAAAACTTTTTTTTTTATAATTCTAATTGATCCCCATGTGAATTACAAGTCTTTCACAATTATATTTAAGGTACATCGTGGTAGTGAATTGGGGCAATTCCCCACTGCTAGTGTTGACCTCCCTTCACCCCTGTTCTCAGCATGCATCCCATACTCCCTTTCCCCCCCAATGTCCCCTATTCTGCTAGGGTAATCAGTCTACTTTGTATATAACTTGTTGTATATCTTGGTTTAGTTGTTACTGACTTTGGGTTTGGTATTTAGGCCTGATTTTTATTTATTTCCACTCAATGTTCATGTGACTGTTTGCTCCTAGTACCATCCACTTTCTTTTTTATCCCCCTTAATTTATGAGGCAGAACAAAATGGTTCAAGTTCTGTGCTTCTGTTGGGAAAAAATAGAAAAAAAGCTGGGAGGAATTCACCTAGGAGCTATCAATATTAATTTAAAAGAAGAAAAGGAGGAAAGAAGAGAGAAAATGAAGAGAGAAGAAATGAAGAAAATTAAATACCCAATAACCAAATTAAACAACTACTAAACAATTGTTGCAAGTCAGCCCTGAAGAGGTTGACTGATGGAGGGATGGAAGATAAGGTCTTTCCCCTCCAGCTCGGAGCACCCGTCTGCCACCCTGTCTAGTTGATGGTTCTGAGGTGAAACGGTGGGTAAACAACTCGCAGACAGTCAGGCTTGTGGAAATATTAGCTTTATTCAGTGGACAAGACTGAAGTCCAAAGACTCAGCATCAGTGCCAGCCAACCCCCCCCCCCCCCCCCCGCCTTCCACAGACCCTTGTTTTTATCCCCCAGAATCAGGTACCACCCTAGGGTGGGGGCAGAATGCCTGGTCACACCCTAGGGTAGGGCACAATCACCGATCAGGGTAGGGTCAGTAACATAATTCCCTAAAATATTTACATACACCACAACAACAATATAAACAAGAGGGGGAAAAGGAGGACTGGTGTGACGAGATTTTATGCTTCTTTTTTTGGCATAGGCACAATAAGTATTGGGGGAAATTTGAAAGAGAATTTCCTTGACCAGAGATAAGGGATTTCTCCACCCTTGACACATACTGTCATGGGAACAACTACAGGCTCCAAGTATGCTAATTATTGAATCCCAAAGACTTTTTATGGTGACAAAGTCTTTTTCTGCTTTTCTTGGCTGACAAAATCAGTCATCTGTAATTAGAGAGCTTGTTATTTACACAGGTCATCGGAAGAAGTCTAGGATAGTCTTTCTTTATAAAGAAAGTTCTACTGCATCATGGTTGTTGTAGTCAGTTTTCTGTAATTAGTGATTTTTTTTTAGCACAGTTTTAGGACAAAGCCTAGGATATAGCCTTTCCTTATGGTTCCAGAAGTTCTGCTCAGTCATAGTTGTCAAAGTCATACCTCTGGAATTAGAGATCTTGGTATTTGTTCAAATCCTAAACTGAAGCCTAATCTAAGATCGTTCTTATTGGACCCAGGAAAAGTTCTGCCCAGTAGCGTTGTCAAAGTTAGTCTTCTATAATTAGTGATCTGATTTTTGTGCATATCAAGTGTCTTCTGATTTCATCTTACCGTTAGGTGGTCAGATAGGGCAACCTGCTCTTAGATCTAGTTGTTGCTGTTTTCTGGTCTTCAGGATGTTGTATCAACCTGGCGCAAGTTGGTGCCAGAGTGTTATTAGGCACTCCCCAATGGGTGTTTGATTCCTGCTGCTGTTGCAGGGAACTGTGTTGGTTCTACAGTTGGAGTCTGGTTCAAGGTTGGAGGGTCACTGTCCAATCACATGGAACCTAAGTGGAGTCTCCATGACAAATGTTCATGGTGAGAGGCATCCCTGTATTATAAAATTTTTCAGTCCTTATCCCTAGAAGATAAGAGCTTGTTTCTATACATAATATTTTTCCTTTATTTAGAATGCTTATGCAAAAGAAAACAATACCATATTATATTGCTGGTGCATGTGGGGGTAAGAATGACAGGCTATACATTCTCTGTGCCCTGGTTTTGCCCTTAGCATTTATCCCAAGTAAGACTTTTCTTCTGAAATTTTGTACCAAGCAGAACTCAGACAGTGAAATTAAAAAAAAAAAATATATATATATATATATTAAAAATGAGAAAAACTAAAAAACCTAAAAATGTTTTACATCATAAAAAAAGGAGAATAAAGGAGAAAAAAAGAAAAAAATAGGGGATGGAGGAGGCTACTTTTACATTTGGAAATAAACATACAAATAAAATACCGATATACAGATATCCCCATTAAGTCTTTTGAGATATTCTTGCCGGGTGTGTGTGTTTGTGTGTGTGTGTGTGTGTGTGTGTGTGTGTGTGTGTGTGTGTGTGTGTGTGTGTGCCACGAATGTGTTGCATCCACAGGCAAAACCTTAGTGGGTTAGATATATTCCCACTAGGAATAAGCGGGAAACACGAAGCGGAAGAATATGAAATAATGATACCACAGGCAGTAAGTGTGCGGTCAACATATCTCTGGCAAGAGTGCAACAAATTTAATCTTAGGCAAAGGAGTATTTAAAGCGAAAAGAGAGGCAGTCATAACATGAAAGGAATGTAATGTACATTGTTTGATTTCAGAACAAATATACATAACTTTAGGTGGTCTGTAATCTCAGAATAGAATAGGTTTCAGTTAGAGGATAAAAGGAAGACTAAATTCTTACATATAAAAGAAGTTTCCTGGTCCTAGGTGTTATTAGGTGTTGTTTCTGATGTAAATTAAGGGATATCAGGAATCCTGGTTTACTCCTGATAACAAATATTCTTGACCTGAGGGAAATAGTCTAGCTAGGGGCTAAGACCCACTTCCTATGACCTGATAATAAAAAGATAACAACACTAAAAAAAGGGATACAATAAGTATACCTAGTGAAATAATCTAGTTCTACACTGACCAAACCTGTTTGCAAGCAGGTATTCAAAGTGACAGAGAGAGTTTCCTAAGACAGAAATCATTATGCTTTGAAGGTCAAAAGTAGTTGGTGAGCTTTGAGTTGCAAATATACCAAACCAGCAGGGAACTTCTGCCAGTATTGCTTTGGTACTGAAATTCCTTTGTGAGTGCAGTATAGCTAAAGCCGAATATCTGTAGTAAGCAGAAATGAATTAAAGGGAAAAATGTTGAGTCACTACCATGTAGGAAGTATGACAGAAATATCGCCAGTGATCTACGCAAATGGTCAATGATAGACCTCTAAATGGGCCTTCTGGCAGATATTTCTTGGGAGAAAAATTAGGCACTGCACCAGGAAGGCAAAAGCCAAGTCTGGTGCGTGCCCCCTATGTGGGGGATAACAGGGGGGTGTAAGATTCAGGGCCCATACAAAACTTTTTTGATAGAAGTTCATGTATTCCAAAATTTCAACACTACAACCACCACCAGAATGCTTACTTCCTTTCCTTAATAGCCCACCGATTAACCTCCTGTCCTTCATCCTCCCTCCTCAGTTTAGTTCTGTAAATTATGGTTTATTTTCATCTACAAAGTAATTCAAACCTTGAGAATTTTCTTTGTTATCTTCCAATTATTTCCCTGAGTTAATCTCTTTGTTGTTGTACTTGTTTTTTTGTTTGGGGGAAACACCTATCAGTGCTCGGGGTTACTTTTGGATCTGTATTCATAATCATTCCTTATGATACTCAGGGGACCATACGGGATGCCGGGGATTGAGCCTGAGTTGGGCAGGTGCAAGGCAAACACCTTATCTGCTGTGCTATCACTCCAGCCCATCCCTGAGTTAATATTTTAATTTCAAAATACCCAACAAGGTGTTGTGTGTAAAAATTCTACTTATTTGGTTATGTGAACGCTTTTTATAAACACATTTTTACCCCCTAATTCCACAGGATCATGCTGCACTACATGCTAATATTGTAAATTCAAATTTTAATGTGCCAATTTTTGTTTTATAGTTTTAAATCTCTTCATTCTTCTTTTTTCACATTTGTGTCATTTTCTTAATTTTTTTTCTCCTTTGGATAGGGAGTCTCCTCAAGGAGTATATGGATTGATGATTTGTCTTAAGTGGTAGGAGTGATAGATGACCTTGACCTGATCTCTGAGCACCACTGTGGCTGTTTCTTATAACAATTACAATTTTTATTTTATAAAAGTACAACTATAATGGCTTGAATCATCCACTGTATCTTTTTTCTTTCTGTATCCTTGATGACCTAAATTATGCTAATTGTCTTATAATTTTCAGAATCATTACTTCAATACATATGTTGCAAACTGCTTTGCTGATTACAATAGTACATACCAAAAACCATAGTTAAAGCTATTCAATTTTCTTCTGCTCTTTTGGCATTAACCTAGTAAATACCTTCTTTTCTTCTTTTTTAAAATCTTTTTATTTAAAGCATTGTGATTTATAAAGTCATTCATAATTATAGTTTAGACATACAATGTTTCAGCATAATTTCTGCTATCAGTGTCAACCTCCCTCATCAATGTTCCCAAAGTTCATCTCATATATCACCACTTACTGCACTGGCTTGCCATCATGATCAGCACATTTTTGTTTATTTTTAAAAGTTCGGGTCTCATGATTTTATTGTTGTTGACTCCATAGCTTAGACATTTAATTCTGTCCTTTTATCACCTGCCAGTGGATCTGAGTGCCATTAATCCCTATCCCCATTATTTCACATCTGTATTTCTCATACTGCACTCAATTTTTTTTTCCTTCTCCTAACTGGTCTCTGAGTCTAAGAATATTCTAGACAAGCCCCATTTAAACCATTGCATTTATTCATGAAATTATTCTACATACCACATATAAGTGATATCATCCTGTATTTATCCTTCTTCTGGCTTACATAGTATTTTCTAGTTCCATTCATGCTGCAGCAAATTATGTGATTGCATTATTTCTTATAGCTATGTGGTATTTATTGTATTGTATATATATGTACCACATTTTTATGATCTAGTCTTCTGTTATTGGACATCTAGGTAGATTTCAACTCTTAGCTATTACACTCAGTACTACGATGTACAGTAGTGTTCATACATCCTTTATAATGAATGTTTTTCTTTCATAGAGATAAATACCCCAAAGTGGATTGCTAGGTCATATGACAGCTTGATTCAGAATTTACTGAAAACGCTCCAAACTGATTTCCAGCGGGGGTTGAACCAGATAGCATTTCTACCAGCAGTGGATGAGTTCCATTTTTACCATATCCTCACCTACATTCTATTCAACTTAGTTAGAGGTAGTTATCCTTTTTTTTCCTCACTCACTTTCCTCTTAAGATCTTATTAACTTTAAGTGAAAAAGAATACTAAGAAGAAGAGCATCATGTAGAAAATAATCACTTTATGACGTATCATAAAGCTAACATGTCAATCTTAATACAAAATACAAGCTGTACCAGAAAATGCTAAATATTTTACAGGATACCCAAAACAATGATAGAGGAAAAGGTAGATTTAAAATAAAAAAAATTTTAAAAGACTTTAAAGCCTGAGAAAATAATGCAAAGACTGAAGAATAACTAAACAGGCTTAGTGAGAAGAAATAATAGTTCTATTGGTTAGATATATATTGCATATGCAAGAATTCATTATATATTTTCTTTGTTTATATATTTCCCTGATCCCTCATATTATTACCTTGGAGAATGACTTATAGTTTCTATCATTTAAGTATTCACTCAATATTATAAATATCATAAAATAAAAATAATAAAATATTGATTATAATAGTAATGTAAATTATGAGAATTAACTTTTAGTATGTCTTCTATCTTGATACCAATTCAAAACCCAAATTTACCAGAAAAATCCTTAAAGTATTAACAAAAATCTTTTAAAAGAAATTTCTTGTCTTATTGAAAATGAAAGAGGTTTAAAAGTCTGTGTTCCAAAGTCAACTATTTACAATTTCCTGGGCTCTTCAAACATGAGCTTTTCATTTAGCAAAGTCACCTTTTCCTGTATAAATTCATAAATGCCCTCTTTCTTTAAAGTGAATGTTCCACAATAAAATTAGAATTGCTGGAAATATGAGAAATCATTGGACTTATGTATACTAAGGATGAAATGTAAACATTAATTAGGTAGATGTGCTAGGAATTAATTGTTTAAGAATCAATTTGACTCTTTTAGATAAATAAAATTTAAATCTCTTTTATATAGCTGATATAATTTCCTACCTTAAGGTTGAAGTAACTCAGTAGTTTCTAAAGTAATAAGAAAACCCATGTTGTCAAACAGTGGTTCTTAAATATTTTTTATGTGTCATAACCTTTTGAAAGATCAACTGAAAACTATTGAAAAGGCACTCAGTTTGTATTTTTTAAAACCAGAACAAAAGGTACTTTAAAAAAAATAGAAGCATTTTAAGTAGTTACTTAAAATTGAAAGAGAATTTCTACAAAATACATTTAGAATGTCTCTCAAAAAAGCACTTTCTTATGTCCAACGCAAAAGTTAAAATAGTTTCCCATAGGTTTATTTACCCATTTCTGTTCAGATCAAAGGCTATTTATGCTTTGAATATTTAAATAGATATCTCATATAATTTTCAATTTCTCTATAAATAGGCCACAAAGGAGATAGACTAGGTAAAAACTGTTTTGCCAATTACAAGGTACTAAGAAAAGAAAAAAATATATATAGTGAAATGTATGCAGGTATAATTCAGAGAAGATGAGCTGTCATAAACATAAGTATGTAGATGAGGAAAAAACCTGAAGAGAATATATGAATTGTCAATTTATGACATTTATGGGCATGCTAATTCCCTAACCCCTCCTCCTTCTGAAAAGTGAACCCAAAACTCACATTTTCTAAATCATGAAATATCTTATTGTGTTATAAACTATTTTACTTGAAATAAAATTTTCTCTAAGGGCAGAATGAACTTTAGGTTCACATAAGTAGAACAAATTCTGAAATAGGAAAAAGGGATGACTGGATGATTTTTGGCAAAAATAAGTTGTAAAGAAATGATGAGTTTCTCTCTCTAAAGCAGGAAATTGGCTCTCATATCAGAAGATACATATGGAAATTTTGGTCTCTTTTACCTTTAATTTCTCAATTGATTCCTAACTAATTATTTTTTAAATATTTTTGCAATATTTTATTTTCTACTTATAGGGACAATCATCGTCAATGAAATGATTACATTAGAGTAATTCGCCTTAGAGTTTGCATTTATGTGGTTCCTATTTGAAAATAAAGTCCATTCCACATCAGGGAAAGCACAAAGGAGGTTATTGCTAAGAAGATCATACATTGTAGTAAACTACACCATTGTTACTCCTGGTTCACAGCATAGAGGATTTCTGCTCTCTTTGAAGCCTTTTCTGAGTATTCTTACCCACCTACTTTTACTCAAACCCACCCTAGTTTAGCTTTGATTGGCAGAAAGGCTTTGGAAGGCATTCAAATCTTATTTTAGAAAGGATTGCAGGTTTATCCTTCTGAGTGCCTCAATCTGTTTGGAGACCAAAGGCTTTATGTCAAAAGACTTGCAGATACTTATACTTGCTACTGCGGCTTTGGTGATAGATTTACAACCCTTGATGTTTTCGACTTTAAGGACTAATCGTGAGAGGGGCATGAAGTGTCACCTATAATTTAGTCAATACATCTCTAAACTTTTACTAGAAATAATATCTTTTAGTTATGTCATAGTTAATACAAATGTAGAACAATACAAATGAAGACTTAAATTGATGAAGCACATGTGTAAGTTGATAAGGAAACTTGATGCATCATAATATCAAAATTTATCTAAATTCAATATTGTTAAACATTCTTAAAGATCAGATGAATTATACATAGAGTATATGGATTATTTGTCCCAGGCAAACAATGGTGACATTCCTGTCTGTCACTTAGTATGACAAGGTTAGCATGATTTATTCAAAAATTTTAAACAGTAAAATGATTTGTATGCATTACTCTTTCTTTGGACTGTCAGGAAAATCAGAAGGTAACACAGTTATTCTATGACATTGAGTCAGCATGTGCATAAAAAAATGACAGAACAGAATTGCTTCCGACATCTATAAAGCTCATACTTTGGTTTTCTAATCATCTGGGAGAAAAACAATGAAGTCATAAAGACAGAATTATTTACTGTCCACATCCAAAAGTAGTATGTCATTGAATATGGGAATAGATATATATGGTATTTGTGATACAATGAATATAGAATATTTATTAGTGATAATAGATCCTTGAAAATAGTATACTTGGGATTTCAAGAAAATATAAAGAGAAAATACATATTTTAAATAAATAAGACTCAGACTGTGTTTTTACTCTTATTGCTAAAATTCTCTGGTGACAGTATAGGGCAGTAATTTATAAGGTATTTAAGTTCTGTGCTCTCTCCTGCTTTATAGGATGGGAAAATATGTAAAAGAATTAACAGAGTTGAAAGCTATGTTCAACTCTGGTAGAGAGAGAGAACTTTCACTGACTTACCTACAGTTTCTCTCACAGCTGTATGTTATCACCTTGTAAACTATCAATGTTGAATTCTGGTAGAGTGAGGCATGCACAAGATTTTCCTATTGGGATAGTTCTCACATTGCTACTTCTTCATTTTTGCTATTTCCTCTTTCTAGCACACCACAGTAAAACACATTTCTATTTCTGTTGTATCCTTCCTCCTGTCCTAAGTTATCCTGAGGAGATTACTCCAGCTCAGATTAAGGGGGGGACTAGAAATATTGATCAACATTAATGCTCAGGAAAAGATAAGACAAATTTTTAATTTTTTTTCCTTATGAGATGGAACAGGCCTGCCACAAATAACATTACACTGGGTCTTTCTCTTTGTATGCATTGTAAGTTTTCTATTTCGTTTTATTTTACAAACTTTTTTTTCATCCTCAATATTAGTCATCTATTTGTAGCTTCCTAAGTTATAAAGAAGCACTAAAATGAATGTGATCCTGGTAGGGTAGTCTCTGCATGACCTATAGGATTGTTTTATGCCTTTTTCAGATGCAATATTAGATGATGCTTAGATATATCTTTAGAATATATGTCCAGCAACATCTGTGATGAGAAGATAGAATGATATGATCAATGTTGTGTGCCTGCTATGATTATGACATCACCATATTCACTCAGGAAGAGAATTTACTTGGAATTAAATAGATATGGTTCTTCTTGCTTTGCCTCTTGCAAGCTCTAACCTAGAGAAAATTACTTCTCATTCTGAGAAAGTTTTCTTATACTTAGAAGGAAAATACTTGCCTTATTGTTTATTTGCTAAAAGCTTAAAACACTTAATAGGATATATTTAAAAAGTTACCATTGCTGTCTTTACTAGAATTTTAATATATTTTCTTAGAAAATTAGTAAAACTGTTAATTATCATGGATGGAAAATGAAATATGTCTTATTGATGAAGGCACAGCAGTGTATATGAATTTCATGAAAGATTTGTTAAAGTAGTCTCAATTTTCTTTTTCGTTTTACTAAGTTTAACACTGATGCTTAAATAATATGCTCTTCTATAAGAATTTTTAATATACATATATTTAAGCACAAACAGACAATGAAGAGAGAAAAAGAAAAATAATTTCTATGAGTTTAGATTGTTTAAATGGTTACATATGCTTTTCTATTCAAGTAGTAGTAGTATTCCTCATCTTGGTTCATTTCTTTTACATTTTCAATTTGCTCCTACTTTATTTTATTTTTTTAATATGTAATGATTTTATTTGGCATAAGATTGAACAGAGAAAAGGAGAGGATTGAGGAAACAGAAGAGTAAAAATATATCTAGATAGAACTCAAAGAGACAAAATAAAATGGGATATTTATCTTTTTGTCTCTATCACAAAATGATGAGTATTAAATACAGGTATAAGTGTTGAGTGTTGGCTTAAAACATAAATTATCACTTTTATTTGATCTCAATGGTATATTGAGAAAACAAACATGTATAGAAATGTGGAATGTGCTTTTATAGTCAGGCTCATAACTTCTTTTTCTTTCATCCTTGACATACAAAGAGTAATTTCTTTTCTTTTTATTTGTTTTTGGATCATATCCGGGGGTACTCAGAATCTGTTTCTGGTTCTGTGCTTAGGGATCACTCCTGGCACAGCCCCGGTGATGGTATGGTGTGCCCTGGTTCAAATCTAGGCCAGTTGTATACAAGCTAAGAGTCCAACCCTTTGTAACTATCTCTCAGGCCACATATAAAGCTGACCTTCATGAAATAAACTTTTCCAACTCTGCTTTAAAAGCAGCATGTACATTAATTAGAAACTCATTATAAATTGAAATTATTTGACCCCCAACTCTGAACCATTAAAGAGTTGCTCCTACTTTAAGAGACCTTTTCCCCTATTGTATTGCTTTGCCCGACATTCAAGCTCAGTTAAGTAAAAGTTACATTGCTGTAATACTAAAAAACAAAAACAATAAAACCAAACCATACCCTCACTTTTCAAGAACTTATATAAATATTACATTTATATATTAATTTGTAGCTTGGTGATTTACAATACTGTGAAAGATGGGATATCATGCACAAACAGGTCCATCATCCCATACCACAACCACTTTTAGTTTCCACTTTCTAGGGAGATGTTAGCATTTTGGTAGTAGGTGTGGTATTGTAACATGCACCTTAAAGCATGGATAGATATTTTCTTAAAAAGCAATGCCATATCAATAAAAAATAACTTGTACAAAAGAATGAAACATTGCAATAAATCTGTGTCTAAATATCAGATCTTTGTGCAGTATCTCTAATGGGTCTTTACTACATCATTGTCACCTTGGGAATACACTAAAAATCATGTATTCCTAAAGTAATATATTTTTTAGGTTAAAAAGAGCATATCAGTATTTTAAGTGCTTTAATAACAATACAGTCTTAAAAACAGAATTTTTCACCGCCTGCCTGATTCAAGCCACAAAAGTTTGCATAGCCCCGAACCAACAGAAAACTCTGCAAATAAATTTAGCTCAGCACAAAGAATCTGGCTTAACCAGATTCCTTAACCTTTCCATGGAACCTGTTTTTGTAACTGCTCTCAAGCATGTAGTTATAGATATGTTTTTGTAAAGTTTAAATTATGATCCTTATTGCTTGCACAAAAGATAGATCTAAATGGAAAATAGGCTAAACAAATAATTGTATTTGCGTAAATATCAATCAGCTATTTGTTTAAGAATTTTTCTTCCCCTCCCCCCATCCTGCCAGGTTCCTCTTTATCCTTCCCGCCATCAAAATGTGTTTATGCTCCCATTGGTTAAAATTGTTGTACTTGTATAAATAATGTTTTATTGAGACCGTGTGAATTAAAAGTCTTTCACAGTTAAAAAAAAAAAAGTTAATCCAGTAACAAAGTTAATCCAGTAGAACAAATATATATAAAAAAAAAAAAAGAAAAAAGAAAACAGAATTTTAGTGATCTATGTCTGACTATGCTCAGGGATTATCCTAGAGGAGCTCAAAGCCTCTATATGTGGTCATAGTGATTTAATTGGGTTGGCCTCATGCAAATCAGAAATCTTAACCTCTGTATCTTTTCTAGAGTCCACCAATGAAACTTTATAGCTTTATTTTTATCTACTTTTAAACACTATTTCTTTGAAATTCAAGAGTAAATTGATTTAAGGACCCGAATAAACCAAAAATCTGTTGTTCTTATATAATGATAGTGTGCGTGCGTGTGTGTGTGTGTGTGTGTGTGTGTGTGTGTATGTAACCTTAGATTTTACATTGTAACTAGTGTCATATAAATGTTACATAAATTGTTATTAAGCTATATAACTTAGGAAATAATAGCAAAATATATTTGCAAGAGTGAAAAATATCAAGCTTCAGATATTGAAATGTATCATATATTTTTGATTTGCAATTGGCTAAGCATTTAAATGCAGGACCTGCTGACTGTGCAGCAGATGAAAGATCTTTAAACTGTTAGTACAGGGATCCAAGACTTTGATTCACTATTTAATGCAATAGCATAGAACTGGTAAGACCCCTTTATCACTCTGATACATCTTAACTAAATGAAGATGGGTAAAGGATAGATAAACTGGTCTAAGGTTTCTAAGAAGATTAGGAAGGCCTGGTACAGGATGCAAGGCCATCTTTCATACTTCATACTGCTGACAAGCAGTATTTAATATTGATATTTGTAATCCTTCTTGACACTGTTTTTAATGTTTGTTCTCTTTTTCATTTATTCTGTCATATGTGATTTCAGTTTTTATTTACTTTTCTCTCAGAGAATTTATTTTAGAATCTTTATACCAATTTGAAATGATATAGAAATTTTTCACTAACAATGATGCCAGTGAATGAATGAATAAGTTATGTTAACTATGAGGTTAGAAAGTTAAAAAGTTCTCTTTTTCATGGTAGTGTTGTAAAATAAGTACTTTCGTATTAATAATGAAAAAAACTGAGCAAGAAATTTCTACATAACTTAATAAGTAATTGGGACAGATGAAATTCCAGTGTGTGTATGATCTATCCAGAATTATATGCTCTATTTGTATATATGCTTACATATATGAGAAAAGGAGAAGAAAGAAAGTATATGAGTTTTTGTATGCTGCCAGGGCTTTTACTCCAATCATACCCTTCCATAAGTACCTAGCCCACTCATTCTGATCCTCCCAGTGACTTGAAGTTTTGCAAGTTACACTTCAAAAAATTCATGTACTCTTATCTGGTGTTGTTTCTGCAAATTAAAAATAATTTTAAACCACTTTATGTTTTGAAAAAAAAAAAAAGGATTTCAGTGCTGGCAATTGCTTTACTTCTCACTGACTGTTCTTTGAAGGCACCAAAACTATTTTCCTTAACATTATTTCTTCCTTTTGATAAACAATATCTCTTTCATATAGTGACCATTGAAGCTGTTTCTCATTTTTGATATTTTAATGCCTTATAAGATGGAAAAATATAGAGAGAAAAGACCCTGTGGTGATATAAGCCAATAATACTGGATTGAAGCATCTTGATACTTAGAGGAACACCATATTTCATAGTGTGTTTGCAGAAATGCTTCATGGCACAAACTCCTATTTCATGTCCTTGAAAGTGAATGGAGAAACAAAATTTCTGTCTCAGTGCCTATCTGATCAATAATCCTATGACTTTTCAGATATACCATCTGTCTTGTGATAAATTTTAAATGTGTTGATGTGAAGTGACTAATACCTAAAACCATATGTGCATGTGCACACACAAACACAGATATTCGCAGCTATAAATTATCTTGAAAAGTATTTATGCATTAGCTAATATAAAACATTTCTTTGATTTTATTACGCATATGTATATGCTTTACTGGAAAACTTTATTTGTTTATTTTGTTTTGGGTCCATACCTACTATGCTCAAGAGCTTCTCCTGGCTCTGTGCTTAGGCATTATTCCTGGGGTGATTAGGCAACCATAGAAGGTGATAAATATTGTATCTGAGTCAATTGTGTGCAAGGCAAGCATCCTATCCACTCTACTATCTCTCCAGCACCACAGAAAACTTTTAGAATTTTATGAAACATTCTTTGGCTTGGGATTTTAGGTCAGCATAGACACTAGGACTTAGCCTTGTGGAAAACAATATACTAGTTTCTGGTTACCAAGGTCAGTAAGACATGGGCCATTTTATCTAGTTTATGCTGTTAGGCCTGAAATATTAATTAGTAACACAGATTGTCTCATTGGATGTTTTAGTTTGAATAGTCCTGCCACCTGTAAAATTATTAGATATATATTTTACTTTATAACTCAAAAGATCTTAGAAATAAAATTGGCAAAATGTTAAACATTATCTCAAGATATATGTGGAGCTGGAGAGATAACAGACTTGTAGGGCATTTGCCTTGCACGTAGCTGACCCCGGACAGATCTGGATTCAGTTCCTGGCATCTCATATGGTCCTTTGAGCTTGCCAGAGCGATTTCTGAGCACAGAACCAGGAGTAACCTCTGAGCACTGAAGTCAGATGTGGCCCAAAAACCAAACCAAAACAAACCAAATCAAAACAACAACAAACAAAACAGAACATAAAAGGTACTTAGAATGGTACTAGATACTTATATCTCAAAAATTCCTGATATTAGTATTTTATTAAATATATTTTATGAATTTACCATGAACTTTAATATATGAAAACTTTGCAAAATACAAATCCTATGTGAATTTCAAGATTAAAATTGCACACCTTGGGCTGAGCAATAGCAGTGGTACAGTACGGCATTTGCTTTGCATGCTGCCAATCTAGGATGGGCCTTGGTTCTAACCCCTGGTGTCCCATATGGTCCCCCGAGCCAGGAGTGATTTCTGAGTAAATAGCCAGGAGTAACCCCTGAGCATCACAGAGTTTGGCCCAAATAGAAAATAACAAATGCACACCTTGATATGTGTATCTCAGTGTAGCCACCACAAAACCTCTAGTACATTCACGTCAGATAGACTTTTCTACCTCTATTCTTCACCAACCAATTATATTTTTCCTCTGAAAAGGGATTTTTCTCAGTTTATGAATAAGTTTTGGTATGTTTTGTTAATTTTTAAAAATTTAACATGGAAGGACCAGAGTGGTGGTACAGCAGTAAGGAATTGCCTTGCACTCAGCTGACCTAGTATGATCTGTGGTTAGATCTTGCACTCGGCTGACCTGGGATGGACTGTGGTTAGATCACCAACATTCCATATGGTCCCCCAAGTCATGAGCGATTTCTGAGTGCAGAGCCAGGAGTAAACCCTGGGCGTCACCAGGTGTGGCTACAAAACAAAAACCAAGTACCAAGATTAAAAATAATTTATAGTTTAGTTTTAGACATATAATGTTCTAACACTAATACTACCACTATTGTCCAATTCCCTCCTCCAATGTTTCTAGGATCCTTCCCATGCTCCTCTCCAATCCCCAGCTTGCCATCTTTGTTTCATTAGGTCTCATGATTTTAAGGTTGTTGGCTTTCTGGTTTATATATTTAGCTTTATTATTATTATTATTATTATTATTATTATTATTATTATTAGTTTTTAGGTTCAGGGGTGACTCCTGGCTATGTTCTCAGAAATTGCTCCTGGCTCAGGGGACCATATGGAACACCGGGATCTAACCAAGGTCCATCCTGGGTCAGCTGCATGCAAAGCAAATGCCCTAACACTGTGCTATCTCTCTGGCTCTGTATTATTTCATTTCTTAACACCACCAATATACTTGAATCTCCTTGACCCCATTGTTTCTAATATTTCTCTAATTGTTTTCTTCTCCACTCTCTTTCATTCTTCTCCATATAATCTGGGGCCAAAGGCTAACTAGGCATTTCCCCCTTTAAGCCATTTTATTTTCTTACCAGGTTCATTTTATTTTTTAAGTAATGGGGCCAAATTGCTTTTACTGTGATTGCATGTGTGTGTGTGTGTGTGTGTGTGTGTATGTGTGTGTATGTGTGTGAGTGTGTGTGTGTGTGTATGCTGTATGTGTTTGACTTTTGGGGATTGTTATTGTTGATGTCATTATTACATGAAAATAAACAGCTAACTATAATATATTTTCATTAATATATTATTATATAATATATATTAACATAGTTAGGAGTAAAAAATATAAAGTTTAGGAGTTTCCAAGGAAGCTTTTCTGGGAAACATGAGCCATACTTATTCAAATTATTATTCAAGTCATAAGGAAGGCATAGATCATATTAGACTCAGGCAAAGAAAGTCATAGAGTGCTTCATCACAGGATTTGAAAAGGCAGAGGTCTGGAGAAAATATAGCCCATTTAGCAATTGCAGACCAAGTGTGTAACTAAAAAGAGTCAATAAGGTAAACATGTTGGTCATTTAAGAGATATGTTAAGAATTAAAACTTAATCTTCTTCGCATGGGGATTTATGAGAAGAGTTAAAAAAAGTAATCTGGGGCCCGGGTAGGTGGTGCTGGAGGTAAGGTGTCTGCCTTGCAAGTGCTAGCCAAGGAAGGACCGCGGTTCGATCCCCTGGCGTCCCATATGGTCCCCCCAAGCCAGGGGCGATTTCTGAGCACATAGCCAGGAGTAACCCCTGAGCGTCAAACGGGTGTGGCCCAAAAACCAAAAAAAAAAAAAAAGTAATCTGATTAAATTTATACTTAAGAAATATTACTCTAGGGCCCAACGAGATGGTGTGAGAGGTAGGGTGTTTGCTTGCACCCATTGACATAGGAAAAACTGTGGTTTGATCCCCCATCGTCCCATATGGTCCCCCAAGCTAGGAGTGATTTCTGAGTGTGTAACCAGAAGTAACCCCTGAGCATCACTGAGTGTGGCCCAAAAACAACAACAACAATAACAAAAAGAAATATTAGTTTAACAACATAGGGTATATTAGAATTTTAGCTAGAGTAAAATAGGCCCTGAGAGATTTTTGTAATGGTCATGGTCATATAATGATATTAGGCCATCAAAGACTATAGTTTTGAACATGGTATAAAGAGAACGCATCTAAATTAAATTTAAGAAGAAATAATCCAGTATTGGGTGCTCATTTGGATGGAAAGAAAGAAAAGAGTGGCATTTGGAATGAAGCTCAAATTGATGTTTTCAACACACCAAACAAATTTGAAGGATAAAAGAGAACAGTATGGGTGGTGGTGCTGATGATGAAGCTTTGTGTAATAATCATAATTTAATGGACTGGTGGGAAAGAAATACCAGAAACAAAGAATACATAAGTGTACACAAAATAAGACATAATAGATTATAGGGAGAAACTAAGGCAAGAAGTTTGACTATAAACTTCATGAAGAAACACAAAAACAAGCAAAAAAATTTTCATCATGAATTATTAGGGGGATAAAAATCAAAGCAATAATGAAAAATCATTTCATACCAGTGAGACTGGAATATCACAAAGAACAAAATACCCAATGTTGGTTTGTATGTCAAGGAAAATGGACTCATTCAATATTGGTGAGGATGTTCATTCATCCAGTCTTTTTGAATAATAAAAATAGACACTTCTCAATAAACTATAAGTTACGGTTCATATAATCCAGCAATTCTAATGTTGAAACCTATACCAATGACCCACAAACAATTGAAAGACACACCAAAAGACTTTTGTGCCCCGATGTTCATTGCAGCACTTTGATAGTAGCCCAAATCTGGAAATAACCTGTGTGTCCAAAAACAGAAGACTGGATAAATGTATATGGTTTTCTATGGTACATATATGGTATATATATATATATATATATATATATATATATATATATATATATATATATGGTTGCCAAAGTTTCTTTATTTTTTATTTATTTTATTATTTATTTTTATTATATATAGAACACTATTTGGCTTTAAGAAAAAGATATTGTGGGGCCGGGCGGTGGCGCTCGAGGTAAGGTGCCTGCCTTACCTGCGCTAGCCTAGGAGACGGACCGCGGTTCGATCCCCCGGCGCCCCATATGGTCCCCCAAGCCAGGAGCGACTTCTGAGCGCATAGCCAGGAGTAACCCCTGAGCGTCACCGGGTGTGGCCCAAAAACCAAAAAAAAAAAAAAAAAAAAGAAAAAGATATTGTTTTTTACAGTAAGCACTAAAGCAAGTTCTCATATAGAAGCTAACTAAGGATTTCATGAGAACATAACTCAGAGAAGGGGTTAGTCTATTGTTTTCAATTTCTTGTAAGACCATATTTCTTGATAACAAGAATTTCACCTAGCACTTGACTTGACAGTCAGTAACATAAGCTAAAATTGGATACATTTTATAGGAAAGACCTAAACAACCCAACTTAGGCTCCAGGTGATTAGACAGTGACCGTCCAACTCCGAACCCTAGATCCCAGAAATAGAACCAACACAGTTCTCCTCAACAGCTTCAAGAACCAAACTCACTCTTAATGCTGTTCTGACATCAACATGTGCCAGTTTTGATATGACACACTGACAGTGAGGCAATGGCAACAACTTGATCTAAGAGCAGGTTGTCTTACCTCACCATCTAAAGATAGGATGAAATCCAATTTGTCATCCTTTGTGCAAATGTGAAGATCGCTATCTACAGAAGACTGATTGTGACAACCATGACTGGGCAGAATTTATCCTGGGACCAATAAAAAAAAGACCCTAGTCTAGACTTTGATCTAGGATCTGTACAACAACCAAGATCTCAAATTCCATAAGTCTGACTGAGACAACTGCAACTGAGCATGTCTTCTGAAAACATAATGAAAGACTCTATCCTAGGCTTCTTTCTAGGATCAGTGCAAAAACCAGGACCACCAACTACAGAAGACTGATTAAAACCACAGTGATGGGACAGAACTTCTAGAACTGTAAAGACTCCATCCTAGACTCCATCCTTTGATCTGTGCAGATACCAAGATCTCTAGATACAGAGGTCTGATTTTATCATCCATGACGAAGCAGAAGGTTTCCATACACTACAAAAGGTCCTAAGGAAGAGTAAATGAACATGTATGGAGTCTGTAGTTATTCCCATGACAGTATACTTAAAGGGTGGAGAGACCCTGTATCTTTTAAACCAAAGGCATTCACTTTTTTTTTTAATTTTTATTTTTAATTATGAGAACAAGGGTGCAAAGAAAGAGGACAAGGTAAAGTTACAGTGGAAGGACAATCACCCATAACATAATTCTCAGAAGTCCCCTTGCTGATATCTTAACTTTGAAATTTCAGCCAAAGAACATTAAGATAAATAAGACAGAATCCATGTACAATTACTTTGTCCCTCAAGTCCCCAGATTGTAACACATTATAATATTTCTTAACAGTACACAAGGCAATCTAAAGCCATAAAACTTACGTAACTCCTTAAACATTACAGGCATAGTATTTTCTTACATTTCCATATACATGCATATTAGCTTAAGTTAACCTCAAATTTTAAGTGAGTTCTTTTTAAGGATTAGAGTCAAAGGAGCACAGTAAAAATGGTGTTAGAGTGGCAATTGTTGTTTGCATAGGCCCACCAAAATATGAGGGACATGGAAAGAAATAACCTTGGCCTAAGTACAAAGAGACCAGACCCCTGAAGTTTCCTGGCACAAGACCAAGTCTAGGCTCCAGGCAAGCTAGATCGTCCAATCCAATACATTGTCTGTAGTGCCAACACACTTTTATTTTTCACACAGTCTCTGTTGTTGGTATCATGTTTCTGTATTAAAGATCCTGGAATCTGCATATCTTACATTGGGCATTCACTTTCTAATCTCCCCAGTATTTACTGTGCCTATGCAGAAAAAAAGAAGCAGCAAAAATAAGTTTTTTTGGTTTTGTTATTGTTGTTGTTGTTTCCATTTTGTTTTTGTGCTTTGTTTTGTTTTTATTTCAGGACTGTGGTTATTGTGTGGTGGTTGTCTTTATTGATGTTATGCTTTTTGGATTTTTTGTTTGATTTTTCTTTTTGTAGTGTTGTTGTGTTTCTCTTCCTTTTTTCTTTCTTCTCTCAAATTGATATTTATAGCCTCTAGAAGGACTCCACCCATTTTTTTGCTTGTTTGATTTTTTGTCCCGTTTTATTTTTTTTTCTTTTCTTCAAACAGAACCACATAACTTGAATCATCTTGTTCCGCCTCACAAATTCAAGAGGAAATTGAAGAGGGTACCAAAACCAAACAGTTGTATGATCACTAAGTAGTAATAAAAAATGATCAGACTTAACCATCAAATCCAAAGCCAATGACAACAGAATTGATGCCCAATCTACAACAAGCTAGACACAGAAGGGACCACTTATACTAGCACCCCGGAGGGTAAGGAAAAGGAATATGGGATGCATGCTGTAAATGGGGGTAAAGGGAGGACATCTTCAGTGGTGGGAATTCCCCTGATTCAATGTCAATACGTACCTAAAATATTAATGTGAGGGCCCGGAGAGATAGCACAGTGGCGTTTGCCTTGCAAGCAGCCGATCCAGGACCAAAGGTGGTTGGTTCGAATCCCGGTGTCCCATATGGTCCCCCGTGCCTGCCAGGAGCTATTTCTGAGCAGACAGCCAGGAGTGACCCCTGAGCACCGCCGGGTGTGGCCCAAAAACCAAAAAAAAAAAAAAAAAAAAAAATATTAATGTGAAAGATATGCAATCCACTTTGGCCAAAATAAAAATGATTATTTTAATAAAATATCATAAAAAAGAAAAACCTAAACACATAATTTCACATTTATTAAAAAATAAGTTTATAATGTGGCATCATAGTTATTAGGTGATGTTACTTAGGTCAACAGTTTTTAGATTGACCAATTGCCTATGACAACATTTGGTCTCAAATGCTGAGCACAAAGATAGATAAAATAGGCCAAGATGCTTCTTTCATTTGTGCTTCTAAACCAATAAATAGTTGGAGTTGAAAACTGGACCAAAGCAAGCATGGGATGCAGAATAATCAATTAGTAGTAGAGCATTGGTGGTTCATCAATTATTGTTATGTTTTTCAGAGATATTTGACCTATGAATCATTTTCTTTTATTCTCGACAAAGTATTTTCTTAAGACGGGGTTTAATATTTGAGCAGAGAATTTTTAGAAGAGATTTCATCATCATCATCAATCATCATTTTTTGTTTTAATTCCACAACAATTACTTATCAGGTTTTACTTTTGAACCTGTGATTAGAGATCATAACTGGTGGAGCTTGGGGACCATATGTGGTGCTTGGTATTTAACCTTGGTCAGCCCCATGTGAAACAAAGTCTCCTATCTCCAGCTTTAGAAAAGATTTATTTATAAAAGCTTTTCATTTTAGGATATAAGATGTGCATGTTGGCCAAACTGATAGTACTTTTCATGTAGATGCTGTAGATTCAATTTCCAGCACCCCGTGTTGTTTCCAGAGAATGTCAGGAGTGATTCCTGAGCATGAGCCAGAAGTAAGCCCTGAGAACCTCCAGGTTTTGTCTTATTCTCTTCTAAATATGTACATGCATTTTTTGAGCTCTGTAGCAGCACTGACTAGGATATACTAAAATGAAGTACAATATTAAAATTAAACAGCAATTAAAATAACAGCAATTAAATTAAAACAACAATAGTAATAACTTTTCTCTTTCCCTGCTATGTATGATCTGATTCATAAAAAAATCAGATAGGAAAAGAAAACAATACTTTTCTTATGATCTATCATTGAATAAGAATATATCTTAATGTTAAATATTCTGTTATTTTAATGATATCACATGATTATGGTCCAGGAATTCAAAGGTTGGCTAATCCTTGTGTACCATATTTTATTGATAAGGGTCACTTGGTGATAAGAATATAAAGCATAGCTACTTCTGAAATATACAAGATGGTTTACTTACTTGCTTGGCAAATCAACAGGTATTATTTGCCTCACTTGATAGCCATATAGTTTCAGGACTTCTCATTAAATCTATTTAATAAGGCAGTTGAATATCTCATTTGACTTTATGTGGTTGGTTCTCATGTGCAAGACAAAACTGTGAGTCCTCTTGAGCAGAAGTCCTGGTCAGGTCTGAAGGAAATTACTTCCACTGTTATTTTTTGGTTGAAGATATTATCTGTCATCTCTTTTTTGAAGGGAAAGGAAATACTTAATTAAAGAATATGTGATAATTTTCAGACCACAAAAATGACTTCTTAATTTATTTTAAATAGTATTTATAATGTATTCTATTTATTATATATTTTAAAATATACTCTCTAAATAGCTGGTATATGACATGTGAGGGATATTTAAAAGCCTGGGTACATATATATAAAGATAAGTATGGCTAGGCAAATAAATGACTCAGCTCATCTCTACTGTATATGCGAGGGACATTTAAAAGCCTGGGTACATACATATAAAGATAAGTATGGCTAGGCAAATAAATGACTCAGCTCATCTCTACTGTATAAAAAAGCATATGATGATAAAAACACAAAAAAGGGAAAAGAATCAGAGGCATATCATCTTAATTATAATTTTAATTAAGACCTAATGAGTCTGAGTTTTATATGCTGGAATATATGATGGAATATTTGATGAGCTTTAGATGCTGAAATATAAGATTTATTTATACATATTATTAAATTAAAGATTTTATTTGCTAAATTCTTATCAAAAGTATGGCACTAAATGATGCTACTCATCAGTACTAACAGTAATTGTTAATGGAATTGACTTTTAACTCAAAATAAAAATAAGTAATATTTGAAACAATTTCTCTCTATAAACCAAGATAAGAATGTTTAAATTAAAGCCTTTTGGATTTTTTGGTTTGTTAGTTTTGGTTTTTGGTGCCAGCGGTGCTCAGAGGTTACTCCTGGCTCTCTGCTCAGAAATAGCTCCTGGCTGGCACCGTGGACCATATAGGAGCCGGGAATTGAACTACTGTTAGCCCAAGGTCAGCTGCTTGCAAGGCAAATGCCCTATTGCTGTGCTATATATATATATCATAGAACATAATACACAGGTTCACACATTTATTTTTCTTGAAAGTCAAGAAGATTTTATTTTTCCATTCATTTTAAGTTTTCTGAATTGTGCTAAAATTACAGCAACTTATTATTTTTGAAATGTGAAACATGCTGTGATAAACTTGTTTTTACTCCTTTATTATTGAGAAATTGTTTCACAAATTGCATTTGTGATCTATGAATATGCTGTTGGTGTTATTTACACTTGAGAGCAGATTAAACATGTTTTTGTTTTATTAATTATGAAACCAAGGCATTTGGGATTACTATTTGGTTTTGTTTATATTTTTATTTATGTAATGTTTCCTCTCGGTAAGGGTTGGTTATTAATTTGCTCCAAGCTTCTGAGTGACTCAGACATGAAATTGATGTAGACTATTTATTCAATATCAAATCTGTTGATTTAAATTAATAGTACAGAACAAAGTTTCAGTAAAAATGCAATGTCATTTAATAAATTACTATGTGGTAAATACTCAGGCTAAATTTGAATTTAATAAAGTTGCTTGAATACTATTTTTTTGAATTCAAGTCTTGGAAATTAACTTCATTTTTTCTAAATAACAATAAGTATTCTCTCTAAACAATTTCTACTGACAATAATGCTATAATTCTAAGATTAAAGGGTTAAGTCCTATCTCACTTCATGTTACTAAATTTTGGAGACAGAATTATCTAAATAATAGTATTGTTAAATATTCTTTTGGTAACTTGACATATTGAATGTATTATCTGTAGAGAATACAATTAATATGGAACCCTTTTATGTATTATTTAAAATCTTCTGAGAGTCTGTTCTTGAGATTGTGGTTGTACCTATTTCTTTGTAAACTTTAAGCTTGTTTATGCAGATAACTATAATATCTTAGAAACTCAGATAAAATCTGGATGTCCCTGGATGCTTCTGGTCCTGACTTCTGATACACAAGATAGATGAAGAATTACAACATTTATACTTAGCACAAACTACCTCTAAATCTGGAAAATCAAATATTTGGATTAGGGTCCCCTGTTCTTTAGAAAAGTGATTTAGGAAAGATATATTTCTTCTATATAACACATGGAAAAAATCTCTAATTACAAGATACAGACATAATCTGAACAAATGAAAAGTTAATTCTGAGTTCTTGCATTTTCTTTTTTTTTAAACAACTTTATTACATACATGATTGTGTTTGGGTTTCAGTCATGTAAAGAACACCACCCATCACCAGTGCAACATTCCCATCACCAATGTCCCAAATCTCCCTCGTGATGTGTTCTTAGACACATTTATTAATCTGAGACATTTACTGAAAAATTGAGTAACCAGTGGCTCATAGCACTAAAAAACAATATCCTTGCCTTGCCTTTCTTTATTGGTTTCCATTTCATTTTTTTGATCCCTCAGTTCTATATTCTCAAATAAATTTTCACACATATCATATGATTTTAGAATGGATCAGCTTTGTTTGAAGGATAGTGATTGATCAACAGAGCTAAAATAAGCCCAATAAATTTTCTCTTATTAAAATTATTGATAATATATAAATATTAATTAGTTCAAATTTTCTTAAACTGAAACAGAGACTTTAGATTTAGCATTTTGTACTATTTTCCTTCATTTATTTCACTGCTTTTTATGCAGATACTACTATGATTTTTCAACTGTTTTCATGCAGACAAGAACTTTTACACAAATATTATCTACTTACAAAGTTAAGTGTTCGAGAGAGATTTGTTATACATTTAACATCTATAAAAGTATCTATTAATAATTTAGATAATTTAACACCCTTCTTCCAATAGTAGAATGAAGTCAAGGCTGGAAAATATCATGTCAGGCTTTTTATTTCTGTGTAACATAAATTACTATGTGAAAGGAAATAAACTTTAAGCAAGATCTTAATTTCAACATGAATCCAGTCTCAACTTTGCAAATCACCATACCTTTTTCCTAAGACCAAATCTTGAACTTGTTCAGATTAGGTATTTATCTTATGTATATAACTAGAATACACACTGACTTTAGCTTTAAACCTCTTTAGAAACTTAGTCAAAATTACTTTTTAAATGTTATATTCTTATAACAGTCACCCTAGTGAAACAGTAAAATATTTTAATTACTAATTTACTTTTGATATGTCACATTTATGATGATAAATATGTTTTAGATTACTTTTAACTCATATACTGAAATTTTCTTTACTGATGCATATTTTTATTAATTTACTTTATTTAAATTTAAACATCAAAGTTTTATTTTTATTCAGATCTTAACTCATATACTAAAATTGTTTACTAATGAAGTTTTTAAATTTACTTTATTTAAAGAGCATTATGACATAGCTGATATATATGACATAGCTGAAAAAATGTTTAAGGAAAAAACGGAGAGAAATAAAGAAATATAATGAGAAGCAAATTCCTGAAAATTATTGCATCTTTAATGAGGTTATTAAGTCATTGTTAAAAGGTTTATTTAGCCGTTGTTGCTAGTTGAGCATTCTATTACTTTATTTATTTCTGAACACTAGATAGCTTCAGACACACATTGGCATTCCTGGGGATGACAGTATTAAAAATCCCTAAGAATTTCAAGCACTATTGCTGATGCCGTGGCTTTTATGGGTGTGTTTTTGTGACTCCCAGTTCTTCAGAAGTATGAGAAGACAGGGGAAAGGGTCTACACTTACTCCAAAAGAGTCTTGGTAATATTAGCCCAAATAATGACATACCTAAAATTTTGGTCAGATTTGTATCTCTTCAAAGAGTCATAAAAGGAGTAGTGAAGCATTAGCAAAATGGCAATTGCAGGTGATGGATGCAGCAAGAATGGCTTTGGGAGGACAAGGACTTGGTCCAACCTCTCCTCCTGAGATTGCCAGCTTTCAGCTATATGGCCAATATACCCATATCTTTTCACACCTTGGTTTACATCTCTCTGGAGAACAGAATGAGTCTGTGTAGCTGACCAAGTATAAACATGGCAAAGCAGATGCAAATTTAAATATTATTTTTGATGTCCAGAAATACAAAAGTTTTATAATAATCTTGTACTCTAACACTTCATGCATTTACAATTTCTTGTACCATTATTTGGATGGCATCTTCAGTGTTTTATTTGCATATCATTAATATGTCTTCTGATATCATGATAATTTTACATTTTATACAATTTGAAATTCTTTCATTCTTTATTTTGTCAACTTATCTGCTAGTAGAGCCTTCCCTGGGTTGAACAGTGTAGAATGAACATGTTTGTCTGTTTTAGACCTCAGAAAAATATATTTCCAAATTTCACCACTGAGTATAGCATTATCCAGATTTTGGTGGGGGATTGTTGGGCCACACCTGATAATGCTCAGGGGTTACTCCTGGCTATGCACTCAGAAATCATTCCTGGCTCGGGGGACACCAGGGGTTAGAACCGAGGTCCATCCTGGGTCAGTCGCATGCAAGGCAAATGCCCTACCACTGCTCCATCACTCCGGCTCCGAATTATTCAGATTTTGATTATGTATGACCATTTAAATTTTTTGTTATCTACTATTTTGGGAAATTAAAAAAATAATTTGATATGTAATTTTTTCAAATACGCTAACGTTAAGATCATGTGTTTTGCTTTCTTCATTGTCATGCTGTTTATTTAATTTGCATATATTAAATCATCTTTGAATCTCAAAATTAATTCTAGTTGGTTATTACATATGTTTTTAATACATTATTAATTTAATTGGTTAATATTTTGTTGTGAATTTTACATCTATGCTCATTAGGGATATCTATAGTATTTTTTTATATTGTTGTTTGCTTTTGGAATCAGAGTAATATTGGCTCTTGATGTTTATTGGAAACATTCACTCCTCTTCACTTTTGGAAGTGTTTCAAAATACTCAGTATTAGTTCAGCTTTGAAGGTTTGGTAAAACCTATTAGTGAAGCCATCTGGCTCTGGGATATTGTTCTGAGTAATATTTCCAATCACTATTTAGTTTTCCTTTCCTTGCTTTTAATTTATTTAAGTTTTTTTAATTAAATAATAATTTTATTGTGACCAAAAAGTGAATAACAAATATTTCACAGTAATATTGAAGGTACATAGTGACAATGAATCATGGCTACTCCCACCACCAGAGTTGTCCTCCCGTTCCCCAGTTTTCCCAGCATGTGTCCCATAAAACAATTTCTTCCAGAATCAGTCTTGGAAGATTAGAATTGCTCTGCGAATGCCAGACAAGTGCCTTCCCAACTGTACCAATGCCCTATTTTTTCTATGAGTTCTTTACCATTAATCTGATTTTTTTCCAGAAATTTCTTACTTAATTGATTTGAGTTTACTATGATTTTTAATATAAAATTATTGGATCTGCTTTACTTTTTGAATTTAATTTCCTCAGTTTCCTAAATTGGTAATTTGCTCAATATTTGGTTTGTATTGCTTTCTCCTAAATATATTTAAACTAATAAATTTTCCTTAAATTTTTTTCTGAAGTTGTACTAAAACATTTCAAGATGTAGTATTCATTGCCAACCAAGCATAAATATTTAAAAATTAGGTTTAGCTTTCTTTTTATAAATATTATTATTTATTTAATAATAATTCTTATTTAAGCACTGTGGTTACAAAAATGTTGATAGTTGGGTTTAAGTCACAGAATGTACACCACCCTTTACCAGTGCAACTTTCTCCCCATCAGTGTCCCCTGTTTCCTTCCCGTCTTCCCACTTAGGCTGATTTCTGGGACAGTCATTCAGCTTCTCTCATCTACTCTTCTTTCTAACATTGTGGTTTGCACTATTGTCAATGAGGGGGCGGTGCCATGAATATCATTTTATCCTCTTTCAGCACTCACTTCCTGTCCAGAGTGATCAGTTCCAATTATCATTGCCAAGGTAGTTGTTTGTGCACTTTGTTCTCTAACAGCCCTCACCGTTTGTGGAAAACTTCATATCATGCACTGGTCTTCCTAGCCCTCATCTCTATTGTTTCTCTGTTTTTTATTTTTCTTATATCCCACAAACTGTAGCTAACAAACAAACAATGGAACATAGGCATTTTTGTATGTGTTTTTGTGCTCCTAGGGTATATCCCTAGGATTTTTGCTGAATAATAAGGAAGTTCAAATTCCATTTTTGAAGGAACATGCATATTGTTTTCCGGAAAGGCTGAGCTTGAGGGCATTCCCACAAGCAGTGAATGAGACTACATTAAATGAGAACCTTCTGGGCCAGAGTGTTAGCACAGCAGTAAGGCATTTGTCTTGCAAGCTGCTGACCCTGGACAGAGCTGGGTTTGATTCCTGGCATCCCTTATGGACCCCACGTCTTCCAGGAGCGACTTCTGAGCACAGAGTCAGGAGTAACCCCTGAGTGCGACTGGGTGTGGCCCAAAGACAAACAAACGTAAGTTATAATCTTCTGCACTTCAATGGAAACAGTGACTTAGGATAAAAAGGCTATCTGTACAATGACACCCAGCTATTAATCCAAAACAAAGCCATTCACTCATCTTCCTCTTTTCTTTAAACCTAGCCCTTTGATATGTAAAAGTACACCTGGATTTTACTTGACCTTTCCCCCACCCAGTTGAAATTGTACTGAGAATAAAGACTCACAGAAGACTATGAGACTCAGATTGACTCCATTACTCTTTTCTGATTGGCTTGGTTTTTTTCTCCTTAATGGCTACCTTACCTGCTTTAGATCCATCTGCATGGGGTTGGAAATAAGGTGTGTGGATTGATTTCACAACGTGAGGATTTATTTTACAACTACCCATGGAATGGTAGAAACTATTCATCTAATGACCACCTAATAAGAGGCTAATATCTAAGATAGTCAAGGTACTGACATAACTCAACAAGAACAAAATACCTAACCCTATCAAAAAATGAGGAGTGTAAATGAACAGTTTTGGCTATACCTGGCAGTGCTCAGATGTTACTCTTGGTTCTTCACTCTAAAAATTACTTCTGGAGGATTTAGGGAATAATATGGAATGCCAGGGATTGAATTTAGATTAGCCATGTGCTAGAAAAATTCTCTGCCTGCTGTACTATTGCTCTAGACTCAAAGGTTTTATTTTTATAAAAGTATAATTACCTGATGTTCAAATTAATAATTACTTTTTACTTCATATTTGGTATGCTATTTTTATGGTCCAGAATATATATTTCTTTAAACCTTTGCCTCCCACAATACTTTTAGGACGTTATCCTTCATAAAATGTTTTTATTGTGTGTTTGTGTGTTAGTGTGTTAGTTTTTTATTGAACTAAAGGTATAGAGATTTCCTGTGTATCAGCTTTCCCTTCTCATGGATTGCCTTTACTAATTATCAATATAATTCGACAAAATGGCACATTTTATTTTATTTAGTTTAGTTTAGTGTTTTGATTTTTTGGCCACATTCTGCAGTTCTCAGGGATTACTCCTAGCTTTGTGCTATGAAATTGTTCCTGGCAGGCTTGGGGGACCATACAGGATGTTGGAGATCAAACCCAGATTCATACAGGGTTGGCCACATGCAAGACAAACTTCCTACCACTGTGCTATCACTCCAGCTCCAAAATGGCACATATTAAAATAAAGATTAATGGGGCCAGTGAGGTGGCTAGAGGTAAAGTGTCTGTCTTGCAAGCGCTAGCCAAGGAAGGACCACAGTTCTATCCCCCAGCGTTCTATCCCCCGGTGTCCCATATGGTTCCCCCAAGCCAGGGGCAATTTCTGAGCTCTTAGCCAGGAGTAACCCCTGAGCATCAAAAGGGTGTGGCCCAAGCCCCCCCCCCAAATAAATAAAGATTAACTTCAATTAAGATACCTTGGTTACTATGTCTGTAATTTGCCCTAGGGATAATTCCTGCTTATATACTTTATTGGTGTGAACAAATGTATAATGGCATGTATTATTATTTTATTATTATTTATAATTATTTATAATTATTATTATTATTACTATTATTATAATTATATATATTATATATATTATATACTATTATTATAATATCATATTGTTTTATAACTGTACTAAATATATTCTGTTCTATTTATTCTTCTTCCTAATTCAACTCTTAGAAATCACTTATCATTTAACTCTCTGTTTCATGTTAGCTTTTCCAGGATCATAAATTGGAATATTAATAATGCAACCATATTATTTTATATTTTTAGGAATTAATATTCATTAATGACCCTTCATGATGTAATTTTAATGACTTGATTTAAAATTCAGATTGACATAAAGTTAGAGAGAGAGAGAGTACAGCAGGTAGGATGCTTGCTTTATATGTGGCTGACCACAATTTTGTCACCAGTATCCTCTGAGTAAGCCCTGAACATAACTAAAGTGTTGCTCCCAAACAAATTCAAACAAAAATTTTTTTATCACTAATATACATAGATTTTTAGTTAGTATAATTTCAGTTACATTGAAATACGTTTCTTCAATTGTTTTAATGTCTGCTTACTACGCTTTTCTCTTTTTATTATGTATTTTTGATTTGTATTTTGGTGTTACATTTAGCCATGCTCTACGGTTACTTCTGTCTCTGTGTTTGGAGATCATTTCAAACTTGAGACAGCATATGGGGCATCACAGTTCAATCCTGGCTTGACAGTGGGCAAAGAAAGTGCTGTATCTGCTCCTATTTCTCTGGTACTCTTAATTTCCTTTCCTTTCCTTTTCTTTTCTTTTTTTCTTTCTGTTTTTGGGTCACACCCGGCAGCGCTCAGGGGCTACTCCTGGCTATATGCTCAGAAATCGCCCCAGGCAGGCGGGGAGGGGGGGGCATATGGGATGCCGGGATTCAAACCATCGTCCTTCTGCATGCATGGCAAACACTTTATCTCCATGCTATCTCTCCAGCCCCACTATTAATTTTCTTAACATTTTTGCCATACTGTTTTCCTGGCTTGAAAGCTACATGTTATATTAAATACCACAATTATTTGTTTCTTTAACAATAAATATTCTATAACTCAAAAGAAGTTTTTTGCCCTATATTGGAATTTATCCTAATAATTTTGTATGCCTTTTATTTTTATTTAGGTAATTTGCAAATGTTTTGTGTTTTTATTTGCACTCTAGCTTATAAATATTTCGATTTACATTATATAATAAATTTTCTAAGACTTTATGCTAATATTTAATTTTAGTAATAACTGAATATTCTTTCAGATAAATATTAAATAATGATTCAATTTTATTTTTATTTAACATTTGAATGCTTTTGTAATATTTGAATAGATGTTTTTCTATGATTGATTTCTTTGTATATTATTGATATTTGGCATTTTCTTTGTGACTATATGCCAGATATCATTATGATTTTTTATTATCTGTCTGTTACTTTTGAGCTCTTAGAGTCAGACTTGACACAAATATTATAAAAGGAACTTCAAATGTAGACGGAAAATCAGTAAAAATAAGAAAGATAACAGATATATATTTACATTTTTTAAACTTATACCAATGTTCAATTAGCTCTTTAGCAGATAGTTGTCCAAAATAGCCATTCAGCTACTCAGGCTCCTTTGATCTAGAATTACTTATGTAGCCTACCTAGATCAAAGGAAAGGAAGGAAAATATAGTCTTTCTGTGTGCCAGACTGTAATTGAAATTGTTTGGTACAAATAGTGTCATCAAAAACCCTATCATCTAAAAACCTCGTACAAATATATGTACATATATTTTTAATAAGATTCCTGATTATAATTTTATTAACACTTTATTCCTGAGAAACTTCCTTTCCCCCACCCACTTTTTGGTTTCGAAATCAATGAATGGATTTCGACAATTCTCTCTTATACTCTTTCCTTCACATTTTTCTTTTCATACATTTCTCATGCTTTCTCTGACCCAATCTTTTAGTAAAGTGACTTTGATTGTATTAATTCTGTTACTCAGTATAATTATTAGCTTTAAAAATGTATCTTTCAATTGCTGAAGATGTAATACAGTGTGTAAAGTGATTATTTTGCATGTGAAGGACACTGGTTTGATTCCCAGCACTAGATTCAGTCCCAGAGCACTGCCACGATATATCCCTGAGTAGAGAAAGAAGTTAGCCCTGAAAGAGCCAGTTGTAGTCCAACCAACCTTACTCCCACCCCATACAGAAATCTTATCTTGGGGCCGGAGAGGTAGCATGGAGGTAAGGCGTTTGCCTTTCATGCAGGAGGTCATCGGTTCGAATCCCGGCGCCCCATATGGTCCCCTGTGCCTGCCAGGAGCAATTTCTGAGCCTGGAGCCAGAAATAACCCCTGAGCACTGCCGGGTGTGACCCAAAAACCACAAAAAAAAAAAAAAAAAAAGAAATCTTATCTTTCATGTCCAGTATTTTCATTATAAAAGTATCTAATCATCTTGTTATTTGAACTATGTTCCATTTTCTATTTAAATTTTACTTATTTTTAAATTTTTTATGAGGTTAACTACAGGTAAATTGGCACTAGCCTTGCATGCAGCTGAACTGGCACTCCTTATCATTCCCTGAACTCCACTAGGATTATTCTCTGAGCACAGAGCCAGGAATAATTCTGAACAGCCAGGGTGTGACCTAAAAATAAAAAATAGATACATAAAAATAACAGAATGTTTTTTGTCTGTTTTTTGTTTTGGAGCCACACCCGGTGACCCTCAGGAGTTACTCCTGGCTATGTGCTCAGAAATCTCTCCTGGCTTGGGGAACCATATGGAACACAGGGATCTAAAGAGGTCCATCCTGGATTGGCTGTATGCAAGGCAAATGTCCTACCTCTGTGCTATATAGCTCCCATAAAAATAGAATTTTTGTAAGTTAACATTAGCTTAGTAGGTTGTAAATCTACTATATTGTAAGTTATATTGTTAATATGCTACATCTACAGCCAAAATGCTGGTATTCCTCCATCATTTTCTATAGATCAATATTGTTTAATTTTTCAGTTCTTAGTAACTTCAGTTTTTTTTATTTTCCAAATGTAAACGTTTGTTTTAATTAGGGAATTGTATTTTTCCTGCCTTTGTTTCTTATTTTATCACATGTAAACGAGAACTGATATCTGTCTTTTTCTTTCTGACTTATTTCAGATTCGTTCATGCTATAGCAGAAAGCAATAATTTTATCTATTTTTTATATACTTGAGTAATTGTCCATAGTATTCAAAACTTCTTTATCTGCTCATCAATTGTAAGGCACTAGTATAGTTTCCAGAGCTGAATGATAGTAAAACTTGCTGCCATGAACATAGGTAGGCAAATATAAAACAGACGTATGCTATTTGATATGCACATATTAAATTAGTGTCTTTGGTCTTTGCATTTTCTTTTCATTCATTTTTGGAGAGTTTGGGGCCACACTCAGTTGTGCTCTGGGGTTACTTCTATCTATGTTTGGAGATCACTTCTGGCTTAGGGCACCATCTGTGCCTTATAAATGCCTTAATAATTCCCAATAGTGCCTTAGTAGGCCTTATAAGTGCCTTACAACTAGTAAGGCATCATAAGTGCCTTATCTGTTATATAATTTTTTCCTTTTCTTTACTGTTTTTTCTTTTCCTTTTTTTTTTTTTTTTGCCACACTCAGTGATGTTCAGGGGTTACTCCTGGCTATGTGCTCAGAAATCACTCCTGGCTTGGGGTCTGTCCTACATTAGCCACTTGCAAGGCAAACATCCTCCTTCTTGCACTACCGCTCCAGCCCCTCTTTTCATTTTCTTAGCATTATCTGTCACGCTATTTCTCCTGGCTTGAAAGATATGTGTTATATTAAAGACTATAATTAGATGTTTCTTTAACAACATATATAACTCAAAAGAAATTCTTTGCCCTATATTAGTATTTATCTTTATAATTCTATATGTATTTTATTGGGACTGGAACTTCAGAACATTATATTGCTTCTAATTTTTTTTTCTTTTTGTTTGGGGTGTGTGTGGGGGGTTACTCCTGGCTCTGTGCTCAGAAATCACTCCTGGCTTGGGGAACCATATAGGACTCTGGGGATCGAATCGCGGTCCATACTAGGTCAGCTACATGCAAGGCAAGCGCCCTACTGCTGCGCCAACACTTCGGCCCCTATTTATACATTTTTTTAAATAGCTAAAACGCTATCCATTGAATTTGAATCACATTATATTTCTGTCACTGTGAATATCAGGTTTTTCTTTTTACCATATACCTTGCCATCACTTGTTTTTTACTCGTGTCTATATTTCTAATTGTGAGTATATATTTATTATTTTAATCATTTGCACACTAATCAGTAATTATTATTAATATCTATGAATGAATTTTATACCTATTGGCTTTTTGTGTGCCTTTTAGATAAAGTGTCCTTTTCTTTTTCCATTTTGCAATTTTTTTATTAGTTTCTTGAGCTTGGTTTATTTCTTGGGTATTAGAGCATTTTAGTGTCTTTATTCAGGCTCTGCTTTTGTCCTGAGACAGCACAATCTTTTTAAAAAGCTAGTCCTAAAGTGTGAAGATGAAGAGTACTCTCAGGAAAAACTGACTACTTCAGTCTTACTTCGGATCCACTTCAGTAGGACCTTATTAATACTCTCAACTTGGTGTTTTCTTAAAATCTCAGTGGAAAATAAAATATACTTTCTGACTCTGTACTATTAATAAATTCTGTGATTTGGGTGCATCTGTGGAATTGTTATGTTATTTTTAGAAATAAATATTTTTCAGTAATATCATAAAAATGTCTTACATTTTAGAAGAGAGAATGTCCTCCTTTTTATTATTTATAGATGGATTCATTCATGTATATATTTAGCAAATTTTTATCAGAAGGGACTAAAACTGTTATACTTCATTTGTTAGGAGTAAATCAGATAGGAAAAAATAAATAACTGCTTTTACAGATTAAAAATATAGGAAAAAACAGTATATATTTTTAAGTGAAAATAAATGCTTTAAATGATAACAAAATAATAATGAGACAGAAAATGTTACAAATTAGGATGTGAAAAGTTACACTAGTGTTGCAAGTCAAACTCTGAAGAGGTTGACTGATGGAGGGATGGAGGATGAGGTCTTTCCCCTCCAGCTCGGAGCACGCGTCTGCCACCCTGTTCAGCCGGCGGTTCTTTTTTTTTTTTTCTCCTTTATTTTTTTTATTATTTTTTAATTATTTTGCTCTCACTTATCCGTATACAAATGTAATATGGTCACTTTATCAACTGTGATACATTTTATTTAAATAAAGTAAAATAATATGCAAATATATCGACAATAATATCAGGTCCTTTCCTATACCTTTTTTTTATAATTATCTTTATTTAAACACCGTGATTACAAACATGATTATAGTTGTATGATTACAGTCATGTAAAGAACACCCCCCTTCACCAGTGCAACATTCCCACCACCAATTTCCCGGATCTCTCTCAGCCAGCAGTTCTGAGGTGAATCGGCGGGTAAACAGCTCGCAGACAGTCAGGGTTGTGGAAATATTAGCTTTATTCGGTGGACAAGACTGAAGTCCAAAGCCTCAGCATCAGTTCCAGCCAAAAGCCCCTCGCCATCCACAGACCCTTGTTTTTATCCCCCAGAATCAGGTACCACCCAATGGTGGGATCAGATACCACCCAATGGTGGAAGCAGAATCAGGTACCACCCTGGGGTGGCGGGGGCAGAATGTCAGGTCACACCCTAGGGTAGGGCACAATCACCGATCAGGGTAGGATCAGTAACATAATAATCCAATAAAATGTTTACATACACAACACACTAGATCTGCATACAATTAATGCATGTACATTTAAGAGCCATACCCCTTATAAGCCATGTAACTTTAAGAAAGCTTTGCTATGGAGATTGAGTGGAATATTGCATAGCACTGATGGGAATTAAATGACTATTAATAATGTACATTATTGCAAATTCAAATTAATAACTATAATATTCATTTTCTTATTAAAATTTTTCTCTATTACTTTAAAATTTCTGTGATATTGGCAACAACATAAGAAATACTTAAATTTTTATATTCACTGGTCAAAATTCATGGCCTTGATTATGGACCATATAATTAAAATGTTTTCACAGGAGGGAAGTGGAAGATTTTAGGAGTCATTTCCAGAAGAAAATCAATTTGTGAAATCTACTGTGTGGAAATAGATGGCAAAGATTTGTAAATTTTGTTCTGTTTTTGAGAAGGAAAAGCATTCATATTTCTCTCTCAATTTCTTCTAGTTTCATCTGGTCTCTCCTTGATTCATTTCACCTTCTTTCCTATATATAATACCAGCAGGAAATAAATAAGACATGAGCTGGAGGTAGGGGCCAAACGCACAGCAGATAGATCATTTGCCTTGTACAACAGACTCTGGTTCTAATTCCAGAACCCTATATAGTGTTCTAAACCCAACCAGGAATGATCCATAATCTCAGAGCCATGAATAGTTGTGCCCCCCACAAAAAAACATTGAAACTAAGCCATCCTGTTCTTTAGAATTTTCATTTGCATAAATATTTGTGCATTGTTGAATGAGAAAATCCCTTTTTAACTTTCTCACCTGGCTTTTTTCTACAAAGTGATTGAATAAATTACTGCTTTATTTTCCAATTTGAGGCTTTTTTGTTTTTTTTTTGGGGGGGGGGGCTTACTCTGTACTCAGGGGTCATCCTGGTTCTCAGAGTTAAACCTTGGCTGTACACAGTCAAGGCAAGTGCTTTACTCATTGTATACCATCTAGGGTTCTAAATGTGGTATTAATTTTCCAGTTGAATTTCTTACCTCAAAAAAAAATTTAATTAAATGGTCTACTCTGTAAGTCTATCAGTTTTAAAAGCCAAATATTATATTGAACAAAAATGAAAGCAAGTATTATCTCCACTCTATAACTTGCATAAACATAATACTTTGTTAGTATTAAAAATTTAACTTTTGTATCATTAGTCATGGTAATTTTATTCCTGTATTTATTAACTTATTTAACAAATATTTTAAAAGCTATTATGTCAGAAACAATGCAAATTGAAGATGACAGCAATAGCAACAATAAAGGCAACTACAAAAGGAAAAAGTGTAAAAAGAAAAATAAAGTTGTGATCTTAAGGCTTTGCCATTTAGAGAAACTACACAAGTGACTTTACAATTAAATATTTATAATATGATGAAAAATTGTTTCTTGGCATTTAAGTCATTCTTTATTTTTAAATTCACCAAAATTACAAAGTTATAATATGATATAAGTGAGTTAACGCTCATCTTTGCTAAACTTATGTTATTTTTAAAACATATGAAAGAATCCACTTTAAAATTTATAGGGACAGATTGATGGAATAAGAAAATAGCTTGTCCCAATCAACTACTTCCTATTAATTTACTGTTGTCCTCCATCTGTCTCTTAACACTGACTTGTAGTCTTAAATGCAAAAATAATGATGTTGAATTTAGAAAGTATGTATAAGAAATTATCTGATTATTTCCTTAAAAAAAGTTTACTAGTTAAACTAAATGAAAGAGACTACACTTGTCTATATTTGATGGGGTAATTTTTATGAATGAGATATGCTATTTTTTAAAAAAATAGTCACATAGTTTGAATTTCCAATAGAAAACAATACATCAGTGACTGAGTAATTTGTTTTGGTATCTTTGTAAATGACTTGAAGATTGACTTTTGTTAATGGTTTGAAGACTGAAAATTATGAGAATAATGTTCTCAAAAAGTATAACTTAAAGCTCATTACATTCTACAACTTTCACTGTCACTTAAAAACAAGTATTATGTAAAGATATTTGTATAATTTACTTTCTGAACTTTGCCAGCATATGATAATTTTACAATGTTAATGCTATCAGGTCTAGTAAATGCCAGTTCATAGAACCTTCCTTGTACCTACCAGGTTTTCAGGAGATCTAAAAATTACCTTCAGACTTGGTTATAATTTTTGTTAACATTATTGTAGTTTGTTAGCTAACATGGTTCCGATGAAATGTTTTTCAAAAGAAATGATGCAATGATATTTTAAAAAATCTGTAATGTTAACTCTAAAAACTTTGTCTATAATGTTTTTTATTTAAACTTTTTCTTGATAATATTGCCATCTGTGACCCGTTATTAATTCTTTTCTGGAGTTGTTGGAGGGGTTTTCAAATGCAGTAATACTTGATGGCACAGATTGCTGGTTTTTGATTTGGGATGCTTTCCAAAGGGAATTGGCTGAAGTTTGCTATTCTTGTCACCCAACTAGACTGTGAAGCAAAGGAATTATTATACTAAAATGTTTGTGAGACCATCCCAAGAAACCGAGGCAGATAAACAGACTGGCAGCAGAGTTCTCTTTGTGACTCAGAAGAGTCATTTTAACCCCATGTGAAAGCACTTCAGATGCATCTAGGGAAAGAAACACTACGTGAAGGAGTCTCCAACTACCCTAGTTTGGCTGCGCCCTACTACAGAGTCTCAAGAAACAGAGATAGAAAGACAGAATGGCAACTGGATCCTCTTTGTGACTCACAAAAGCCATTTTTTTATTCTAAGTCAGTCAGCACAGAGAAGAGTGCAGCCACCCATCTTTTCTCCATGGCCTCACATTTCTTTTAATCAATGTCACATAACAACATATAAAAAGTACTAACACATTACTACAATGATCACAATGTGAAAGCGATACAGAACCCCAATGACATGCAGTGAATGAATTGTAGTTCTGTAGACCCAACAAGTACCAGCCACCTATATAGCCTCTCTGATAATGATTCTAAAGAGGAAATGTTGAGGATGATCAAGGAACTCAAAGAGACCATGGAAAGGACAGTCAATAAGACTCAACACAATATGCTCCAAGAAATGAGAAAAATTCAAACAGAAGTGACAAAACTAAGAAAATTGGTAGGCAAAATAAAAAAAAACACCAAGGATCATCAGCACAGTAGCACAGTAACAGCTCTTGAGGAGAGAATCTTAGTTTGAAGTTAAGCTGCATAAACTTCCACACACAACAGAAGATGAAGAGTCTAGTGAATAGAAGATGAAAGAAAATCCTCAAAATAAACCGATGACAATAGAAGTTTTTGATGAATTAAACAGAAGAAACATGATCACCATTGAAGTCCCTGAGAGCCAGAAAGAAAACTATGAAGAAACAACAGTAAAAACATATCATTGTTGAGAAATTCCTAGAGCTAAAGAATGCATTCACACATATTCTAGATGCCTAGATAGTACTAATTAAAAGAAATCCAATATAAATATATCACAAAGGCATTCTAGTTACAATGATGAAAACTATAGATATAGAATACTGAAGGCAGCAAGATCAGAAAGTTAAATTATATATAAAGGAGCATCCTTAAGATTTATAGCAGATTTATCATAATCAACTCTTTGACAGAAAGGTAGTTTTGAGAAATAGTGTAAAAAATCAATGAAATTAAAACCTCACAAAGAATACTCAGCTAGCCATAATCTCATTTAGTTTGAAGGAATAAGACACAGAGTCATGGATAAATACATATTAAAAACTTTACAAACTCAAAACCAACATTAAAAGGAGAACTGGAGAGGGAACTTTAAGGCAAGACAAAAATTACAAATACGCCAAACTTCTACGAAAAGATAGCATAAAATTCCATGGCAATCATCTCTTTCAATGTCAATGGACAAAATGTACCAATTAAGGTATATGAAGTGGTAAGATGTTTCAGAATATTGAATCAAACATGTTTCTCTCTGTAAGAAATGTATGTGAATAATTTGAGGAAACATAACATAGACTCAAAGGCTGAAAGAAAATCCTTCAAGCAAATAACTCCTTTAAATATAATGATGTTGGCATACTATTTTCAGATGACATAGATATCAGAATTAAAAATGTTACAAGAGACACAGAGAGTTTTTAATTATCTTAATAATTAAGATATATGATACCAGGAAGAAATACCACTCATAAACATATATGCAACCAATGTGGGGCCAGAAAAATTCTTAACACAATTGCTAATAGACTTGGGGAAAGAAAGAAATAGCAACAAGGTAGTAGTTAGACACTTCAACATCACTCTGTCACCTCTTGATGAATCAATTATGCTAAAACTCAACAAAAATATATCAGCTTTTATTGATGTGGAAATGAGGAATTTAGAGTATATATATTATCTTTCAAATACCAAACATACATTCTCCTACAATTCTCATGGACATTCTCCAAGAGAGACCACAGGCTTATTCACAAAAATTAGCTCCATTAAATCAAAAATCTAGAAATTGTATCAATTACCTACTCAGATCATGATGTACTGAAAATACAACTAAATTAAAAACAGAAATGGAAAAAATAAATTTAACATCTGGTATTTAAACATATCACTATTAAACCAGTGGATAAGAGATTCAAATACAAATCAAAAGATTCCTGGAAATAAGTAAGAATGAGGACAGGAACAATTTGAATTTGTGGGACATAGCAAAGATGGTATAAAGAAGAAAATTTATACCTTGACAAGCATTAATCAGGAAATAATTATAGACTTACTAGATAACTTAAGAGCACAACTTTATAATTGGAAAATGACCAATAGAATGAGCTGAAAGTAGGCAGGGGGAAGGAAATAATAAAACATAGACCTAAAATTAATAAACTGGATAACCCTATAAAGAACCCAAAAAATCAAGGCAAACAAGACTTGTTCCTCTGAAAAAATAAACAAAATCAATAAGGGGCCAGAGAGATAGCATGGAGGTAAGGCATTTGCCATTCATGCAGAAGGTCATTGGTTCAAATCCCAGCATTTCATATGGTCCCCCGTGCCTGCCAGGAGCGATTTCCTAGCGTGGAACCAGGAGTAATCCCTGAGCACTGCCGGGTGTGACCCCCCCTCCAAAAAAATAAAAAACCCCAACAAGATCAATGAGCCATTATCAAGACTCACAGAGAAAGAAAGAGAAATCTAATGCAACAAATCAGAAATGAAAATAAAGATGTCACAACAGATACTACAGAAATTCTAAGGATAAACAAATTATTTTGAAAATCTTTATGCCAGAAAATGAAAAATACTAGAAAATATGCTTAAATTATTAGACTTTTAAATTCACAAGGGTGTACCTAATTTATATTAAATACCTGAAAGGACTTATCATTATCAATGAAATTAAAATGATAATCAAAATTCTTTCTAGAATTCTTCCCATGCCCAGATTGACACACTAGTGAATTCTCTCAGACCTTTAAAGAGGATCTACTGCCAATCTTTTTCAGCTCTTCTAGGAAATTGAAGAAACAGAAACTCTCCCAAACCATTTCTGTTAAGCTAATATTTACCTGATACCTAAAATAGAAAGACTTACAGGCCAATATCCTTTATGAACACAGATGCAAAGATCCTCAATGATTCATTAAAAAAGTCATACACAATGACCACATAGTATTCATTCCAGAGATTCAAGTATGATTTAGCATGTGAAAGGTAATCAACATAACACACTGTATCAATAAGAAAAAAAATCATATGATCATGTCAATAGACGCATAAAAAGCATTTGACAAGATCTGATCCAGCACTCATTTATGATAAAAACCCTTAACAAGATAGAGATTGAATGCACTTTCCTCAATATAATTAAAAGCCATTTACCATAAGACCATGACAAACATTGTTTTATAGAAATAACTGAAAGCCTTTCTCTAAGATCTGGCACAAGACAAAGTTGTGTACTCCATCTACTTCTAGTTAATATTGTACTGTATTCACTTTCCATAGAAATTAGGCAAAAAAAAAATATTCAGGTCATTCAGATAGAAAAGGAAGAAGCCAAGTTCTCACAATTTTCAGAGGACACGATGCGATATTTAGAAAATCCTAATAACTACAAAATACTTCTAGAAATAATAGATTGGTATAGTAATAGGGCAGTCTACAAAATTAATACATAAAATTCATGTTTTTTTAGACATACAGATAATGAAAGGGAAGAAAGAGATATCAACAAAACAATACCATTCACAGTTGTGTGTCAGAAAATCAAGAACCTTGGGCCAGAGCAGTGGCGTGGAGTGGTAAGGCATGCCTTGCTGGCGCTAGGACAGACTGCGGTTCGATCCCTCAGCATTCCATATGGTCCCCCAAGCCACGAGCGATTTCTGAGTGCATACACAGTAATAACCCCTGAGCGTCACCAGGTGTGCCCCTTCAAAAAAAAACAAACAAACCCCCCCCCCCAAATTCAAGTACCTTGGAATGATCTTAACTATAGAGGAAACATGCAATGAAAGGGACAAAACAGTGCTGCTGGGTGTGACCCTCCCTCCAAAAAAAGATAGTAAAATATTAATTTCAAAAAACAATAGAGACAAGGGCAAGGAGGACCAGTCTATGGTAGGAAGCTTGACAAAAAATACCGAGGGAGTACTGTTAGGATAGAGAAGGGGAAACAATATGAAAGGAGATAAAGTGATATATTACCCCTTCAATAACAATATTGCAAACCAAAGTGTCTTAAAAGAAAGAAGGGCAAAGAGATATATATGGAAGAGTGACAGACAGACAGACAGACATTCAGACAGACAGACAGACAGACAGACAGACAGAGAAATATCTGCCACAGGCAGGTGGGCAGGAGGGGAATTGGGCACATTGGTGATAGAAAATGTGCTCTTGTGATGGATGTTGTACAGTGTATGATTGAAACTATTTTTTAGGTGAGTCATATTTTTGAGAACTCTCCTTACTATTTCCATATATGCAAAACAGTTTATATTGACATATTCTATGAATGAAATTTTTTCTCCATATCCCTGTCAACAATGTTACTTCTTGAATTTTTCATATATGATATTATCACTGATACCTAATCATCTGTCTTCCTTCATAAATTTTCCCTTGCTTCCTTTAGATTTTCCCTGTATTTTGTATTCCTTCTTAATATTTTTGAGTATCCTCATTCTTTATTTTTGTTTTCTATATACACTTAAAAAACTCATTCCCATGATTTCTCTTGACATATATGGATGGTCATTTTTCCAAGATCTTTATTGTGTTTTTATTCCCTCTTAAATTTTAATCTTCACTCATCCATGCCACTTCTTTGATCCCTGATTTGGAAATCTGTTGATGGCTGTCTTATCTTCAGTAATTTCTCTAATCATGTCAAAAATAACATTCTCTTCTTTGTTAGTTTTTTTTTTAATAAATCAGTTTCAACTACTTTTTCCTTATACCTTCCTACCTTTTACTCAAATATGGTCTCCTTTATTCTCATCTCTATTATATTATGGTAACCTTCTTGTGATGGTCATAATTCTCTCCAATATATAAGCTATTAATTACACCGCCTTGGTGATCATTTTAATGTTACCACCATATTTTATATGATTTTGCAACTTTAAATTCGAATCTCTTTTACATCTCTTATCCCCTTCTGTGAACTGTGAGCTACTTGGCAGTAGCCTTAATTCATCATATTTTTTTTACTTTATATGCACTATATTGAGAGATTTTTTCAACTAGATAACTATTTATATGTTTGAAATCTCATTTTAGCTACCAAATCCCAGAAATTCTTCATTATCTTCCTGTTAGCTGAGTACAGTTGGCTCCATGCGTCTTCAATGGTCCTCTCCATAAGTTTTTTCTTTGATTACTATTTTAATTTACAAATTTATTTCCATACATTGCTTAAAAACTGCACATTAAAAATATCTAGTCTGCAGCAGAATGTATCATATAATCAATCTATTATTTTTATTAAAATTTAAATGATTAGTAACTAAATTCAATGATTTATGTAATCATGAAAATATTCAGATGCCACTCTTTCTGTGTAATATCAGTAATAGTTCTTAAATCAGCATAAAAAGATGCTAACAATTTCTTGAACTATTGAATTTATTAAATCTAGAATTTATGTGTCACTTTGAGGATCTCTTACTTTCTGCCATGCTTATTAAGTCCATGTTTTTTCCAAGTGACATTATCAGAAGATATGGACTAATCTATACTTATTGTTTCCCATTGAATTCCTATAGCCAATGTTTTCCCTTCTGAGATATTTCTTAATGCACAGAAATAAAGTTGATGTGAGCTTCAGTGTTGCTGTTTTGGTTCTAGATGAAGTATGGCTTTCATATCTCCCACAAAGAAAGGATATCAAGATACACAAGCATTGAACTAGAAGCAGTTTAGAGAGAATGAGACACTTTAGGTGATGTGCAATGAGAGCCGTTTCTTTCTGGTAGTTCCTGACCCTTTCTAGTTTCTAAACTAGTTCCTCTTACAGTGGTCACTCTGTTCTTATTGAAATTTGAACAATTCACATGTGCTAGACCAATGTTTCATAAAGTGACTTAGAGAGTTATTATGAGCAAGATGAAATATCTTTTTATTTCAGCTTTCTATTATATAAGTTTTGATAGCATATTTCCTCTGTATTTTCAATCCGACAGAATGAATTAGATGTAGTGCTTCCCAAATAAAATAATTTTTAAATGGTTAGGTTTGATACATTTTTCTTATGATTTTACTTTGTTTTATCTGAGAACTTAGCCTACATTATGCAGTTTGGACTTTCAAACAATCCTGACAAGTATAAAGGAAGTGGTTTTCTGAATTAATTGTTCATTTTTCTGAACTTTCACAATGTTCTATTTATTGAAGTTATTTAACATGGTTATGTCTTATACAATATTATAAAATCTCAAGGACAGAAATACATCTTTGTTCCCCTCAAGCACAATGTCTTCTTAATAGAAGATGCTATCAGATTGATTCATCATTATAAAAAATTGCAAAAGAATTTTTGGTACCAGTCTAAAATATCTAGCTGTAATTATTTGTATTCTATAGACTTGCCTTAAGAAAAGCTCTTTGTATTCATTATATGCTCTTTTCTCATATTCATGATTGGACAGCATTAGTCCTTGGATGGATCACTGAGTGCTGTAATCATAAATTGGCAATGCATTTTGCACTCAGTTCTTCATTATTCTTTGATATTGGAAAGGATAGTTTCTTTTAAGTCTGAATGAATTATAGCCAGCGGTTCACTTTTTGCCAAGTCCCACCAACACTCAATTACCCAGGAACTGATTCTAGAGTTTTCAGGTTATACAGGCCATTACCTCTTTCCTTCTTCTTGATGTCTACCTCTGCACCATTTCACTGTTCATTAGAGTGTCTGGATGGAAAAAAAAGTACTTTGAGAAGGTAACAAAGGTGAAATTCAGGTTGATCATTTTATACTTGTTGGTAGCTGTGAACAAAGGTTTCTTGGTGAATGCTAGTTTCTTAATGAAAGCTAGTGTAATGGATTTTTAACTATGCTTCCTATACGTGCATTCTGCTTCTCTATCATTCTTTTGACATAGATTATATTAGAAATTGTTGATATTACTTACATTATTTGTTCAGAAAACAAGATGACTTCTGTTTCTTTCAAATTTAATTTAAAAACATTTGGATGTGTTTTAAAAATAAGTATAGCTGAATTTAGAATATTTTAAGTTAACATATGTTATTTTTAGTTGGACATTGTGAGAAGATGGTAATCTAAATAGAGATGCAATTTCAGGAAATTTTTATCATATTACAGTTTTACTCTGTTGTCAGGGACTGAACCCAGGGCTTTCTTATCAAAACTTTGCTTTTGCTTCAAGCAACTTGGTTTCATCTTATGGAAAGCTCTATTATAATAATCATTTCTTTTTTTACATCAATAAAAATGTGGACTTTTATTTTAATATGTGTAAACTATATACTCAAATAATATTTAGAATTCATAAACTTTTACTACTGTCTTCTGTTTGGAGGGAGGGTATACATGCATTTTTATATTTTTATGCAAATTATGAATGAAGTGGTAATACAGTGAAAGAGGAATTGGATATTATGGAAAATGATTCATGAGATAATATTAAAAGAATACTGTAGAAAAGAGTGCCTACTTTTCCCCATGCAAATCACATAAAAAATAAAGGTACAGAAAACATTTTTCTGTGTTTACATATTAACCACAATAATTGTCTGCTAAAATGTAGGTTTTATCTCAATTGTCTTTGTCCTTTCTAAGTTAATTTTAAGATTTACTATATAGCATTACACCTTTACTATCCTAGAATAATTGGGTTGTTTCCTTATCTTCATAATTATAAATAATACAGTAATCAACATATGTTTCATTACTATTTCAAAATTATTTGTTGTGTTTCTCCTTTGGATAATTAAGAATAAAATTGTTTTACCTTTTTCACATCCTCTCTCAAACTGAGGTTGAAAGCCTCTAGAAGGACTCTGCCCATTTTCAGTGTATTTGGCTTCTTTTTTTTTATTTTTATTTTATTTTTTCTTATTTTTTACCCCAAACTATTGCTTTTCTTTCCTTCAAACAAAACCACATAACTCGATTTATCTAGCTCCTCCTCTTAAATAGAGGGGGAAACAAGGGAGGGTACCAGGACCAAACAGATATGTGATCACTAATAGTAAGCTAGATAAAGAGGGGACCACCTACTCTAGCAGCCCGGGGCGGGGGGGGGGGAGATAGTGGGGTATATGGGTTGCAGAAAGGGAACTGGAATGGGGGAGGACAAATTTGGTGGTGGGTATACCCCTGATTCAATGTTAATATGTGCCTAAAATTCTACTGTGAAAGCTATGTAAGCCATAATGATCAAAATAAAAATTAAAAAAAGAATAAAATTGCTGAAACATATAGTAGATCTTAGAATTTTTAATAAATATTTATAGTTTACTTGGGGGATTTCTTTCAATTCTCTTTTTAAAATTAAGTCAATGGCTTAGAATAATCATATTTATATTTTAGCAGTACAGTGCTACTGTACCACATTAACTGCAAAGTGCCAATATTCTTTTGCTGCTGTCATTCGGTTCCCTCACTTTTCTTCCTCTAACATCCCACCTGGTAACCTTGGTTCTGTTATGAAGTTCTAGATTTGTTGTATTGGTCATTGTCAATGAAAAATATTTTTTATGTTCAACTACCTTTTAAAATTTGATTCTTCCTTTCCTTTCCAACTCATTGCCCTATTTAGTAAACTTTTGTTTCTATATAATTTAATGTAGGAATTCCTTAACATTCACAGACATTTCAAGATCTGTTTAGGATGTCCTCTCCACTATTTCAATCTTGACTTCTTCAGATGTCTATTTTTCTCCTTATTCGCTTAGGTTAGAAATCCTACAATCATTTTATAGATAAATTTCTCTATGATTCACAATGGTAACTAAAGGACCTAAAACTATTAAGTTTTCTGAGTTCTACATACTTTAAGTGGTTCTTTGACACAACAAATATAAGTATGTTTGTTTATTTTGTTTTGACTTTTGGGCCATTATTTGTTTGTGTCCAGGGCTTTAGGATCTGTGTGAGGGATTGCATCTGACAGGAGTCCAGGAAACATGTGAGATGTTGAGAATTGATCCTGGGTGTGCTGCATGCAAGGCTAGTGACCTACCTCTTATATTATCTCTTAGAATCCCCAAGTTTGTTTTAGTATAAAAATATTAGGTTTTTATACAATCTGAAATAATACCAAAACTAACTTGTTTAGCTTACAAACATTTTCTAATATTTTCTCTTTTATTTTCATAATGTATTATAATGTCTTCTGTAAACTTGAAAATCATCAACATTATTTCATCTATCAATCTTATTTCATCTACCAAATTTTAAAGTTATTTTTTCTTTTAGTGAATGTTAAGCAAATTACCTTAGGGGTGAGAAAGACAGAACAGGACTTAAGACATTTTTCTTGCATTTAACTAATAGTTTCTTGAATTACCTTTACCACATGCCCAAGCACTGCCAGGGGGTACTTCTGAGCATAGACTCAAGAATAACTCCTGAGAACTCCTGGGTATGATTTCACCACCCAAACATATCTATCCCCTTCAATACAATTGTTTCATGTACTGAATAGTTAAGAGCATAAAAACCTGATTCTTTTTAACTGCTTCAATTTGGAGAAATATGTGGTCTAGCTCACATGAACTATTCCCTATTAATTAATAATTTGGGCCAGAGAAATAGTACATCATGTAAGGCATTTACTTTGCATACAGATAACCTAGTATCAGCCACTGGGACTGCATCTCATCCACCAAACATCTTGAATGTGCCCTCAGTAGAGAGCCTGGAAGAAGTATTGACCAAAGCTCGCCCCAAACCCAAATATAAATAAGTTAAATAAAAAGGAAAAAGAATTTTGAGCACCATGCACACAAATGTCATTGAAATGGCATGTGTTGATGGATGTATTTTTTTTTTGATAAAGGAAAAGTAAGGTCAGGGAACTATCCCTAAGAAGTAGAGCATATACCTGGAATGCATAAAGCCCTGATATTGATAACTTGTGCCATATATGTAGTCCCTGAGGACCATATATGAAACCGTGGTACCATATATGCAGCCCTGAGTCCCCGTGGTTCTGCATCATCCATCATACTAAGCATTGAACTGTCTAATCTAGTTGGTTAAATATAATCAGGAAATGGTTCCAGAGTCACTTAAAATTTCTTGGAAGACTTCCTCATCCAAAAATGAAACAAATTAAGAAAGATTCAAACAAATATATTAGATTTGGTAAACAGAATCGACTGAGCTTAGAGGAAAATAATAGAATAAAAATGATTAAGCAAGACTATTTTGATAGTCAAGGGATAGTGTTTATGTTACATAGAGACTATAACTGTGGTATAAGTCAAGGTGAATGAGCAGATTTCAGAAATATGTAAGAAATAAAAGGTAAGGTAATTAGAGGCTTCAGTAATATTCAGAAATATTAAGGGTATTATTATATTGATGAATAATTAAAATAATAATAGTTGTAGGGAAATAATTCAAGTGGTAAAGTACATGCTTCACATGCACAAGGCTCTAAATTGGATGCTCAGCATCATATGACTCACCACTTCCACCCAAGTCCTAACAAGATAATCCTGGTAGCCCCGAAGTACCACTAAGACTAACACAACACCTAACAGATCAAGTGCTGGATCAACATATCTGAACCATCAGGCTGCATATCCTCTGGAATGAACTTCTACCCCTCCAATACCATCATATAGAGCATTTTTGAAGAAAGTTTCTATAAAAACAGCAAAGCTGGTTATTAAAATTTGTGGAGTCAAGATTGGAGATTATTTTATATAAAGAAAACTATAGGTTATGTATGAATCAACCAAATTAAATCTAATTTAACCCACTTTGAATTAATGTTGCCTTAAAGAATTTAGGAGTGAGATTCTTAAATTGGCAATAATATACTGGTATATTGTGTAGGAATGTGGCAATGAATATTAAGAAGAAATAAGTTAAATTCATGAGATTATAGATATAATTTTAAATCAGTGTTGTTTGAGGTTATTTAAATATATGTCAATAAATAAATATGCAGGCATATTTATCTATGCCTTAATTTTCATTACATATACCATAAAATTGAGCTACACAAACAACGATATTTTTTACTATTATAGTGACAATCCTCCAATAAATATTTGTATTCAAATAAGTGGTAATTTTCTGTTAAAAAGTACAAAAAATTTTTCTAACTTGATTTTAACGTTTGATTTCAGGTCTTGCTACTAGTATACTCAGCACAGATGATTGCCATTTCTAGTATATAAATTGCATAAATCCAAACATTTTTCTTTTCGAATGTAATTCCTCCATTTCTGTTTTATTTGATGCCCTCTCAAGGTGATCCCTAGTCAAGAATAAAACTACATATTTGGCAGGGCAATAGTACAGTGAGGAGGACATTTTCCTTGCACCTGGCCCACCCAGGTTTGATCCCCTACATCCCATATGTCCGCCAGGAGTGACTCCTGATCACAGAGCCACCACTAACTTCTGAGCACTGCTGGGTGTGGCCCCCAAATAAAACGAACATACGAATAACACTATATATTTGTTTCTTTAATCATTTTAATGGTATATAAGCAATATAATATATATGCATATAATATAGATAATATAAATAAGAAATATAAAGTATTTTTTACAAAATTTTTTGTTTATGAGTCATAAAGGTATCTTCTACATAATTTAGGAGTTATTTGATGCTGCTTATTTTTTGCCATTATTTTTCTTCACATCAACACAAAAAATGACCTTTGAATATAATGCAACAATTAAGAGTATTCAGTGTTTACTTATTACTTTTTATTGTCACTCACCTTTCATGTCTATTATATTCAATGGTCTACTAAAATATACATAGATATTTTAAGAAGGTTTTTATTTTTTCAATGTGTAGATAAAACCCCTTACCATTTGATTTATCCTTGTTAAATTATATCTCTTTGATATGTAAAATATATTTGATATATAATAAACTCTCTTGCTCTTCTTTTCTTTGACAGTTCAGTAAAGAAATGATCTTACAAGTTCTGGATATATTCACTAGCCTGAAGCTCATTTAAGAATAAACATAGTATAAGCACTTTAAATGTTCTCGATTGCATGCCATATGCTATACGTTTGTGCTTTGACTCTTTAGTCAATGTATGATGTTTATCTCACAATGTAAGATAAACAAACAGTGTGGTCTATGCTATTATAGACATAGAAAAATGTATCAGTGTGTTAATTACATGTGTCCTATTTTAGCTTATGCAACAAAACATATCTTTTTTTGTTTGTTTGTTTGTTTTTTGGGGGGGCCACACCCAGCTGTGCTCAGGAGTTACTCCTGGCTGTCTGCTCAGAAATAGCTCCTGGCAGGCACAGGGGACCATATGGGACACCGGGATTCGAACCAACCACCTTTGGTCCTGGATTGGCTGCTTGCAAGGCAAACGCCACTGTGCTATCTCTCCGGGCCCAACAAAACATATCTTAATATTCCAATATTTTAGAGGATTTATGAAAAGTCTAAAGTAAACAGTTACTTTATGTCGTTCTAATCAAAGTCACAAACTGGAACCTTTAAAAATTTTAATTTATATGGATGATACACATTTCCAATATAAAATAATCAATATTTAATATGGAGAAAATATTATCACAAGTTTCTTTACTGTAAAGGAACACTTGAATTTCTTGTAGAGAAATTAGGAAATAACCACCAGAATTTTAGTAACAAACCATACCGCTCTACTCTATGCCCTACACATGAGAGTTTTAAGAGGTGAGTGGTACAAGGCTGTTGATTATAGTCCAATTATGTTGATTTAGTCCATACTAAACGATTTTTTTCTGGGAGGCTCAGTGGATCTTCACTCCTTCTTTTACAATTTATTTTCTATGCCTCTCTTTCTAGTTTGTTTATTTCCTAGTTTGTCACCTGGAGGTCCAGTCTCTAGTTTCTTGGATAATCTGAGACTATCCAATGGTCATTGTTATTTTGGGGCTCAATATCAAAATATAAAGTGGACACAGTCATGTCTTCTTTCAGAAAGTCTTTGCCCTGAATTTTCTGCCATATGCCAAGGACAAGCGTAAGTATGAACTCATCATGCACCTGAGATCATTAGTGATAATCTTATTTTTTTTGATGAAATTAATTTATTTATTACAAACATTTTTGTATTGGTTTTCAGCCATAATATACACCCCACCTTCACCAGTGCAACTTTCCCACAACCAATATCCCCCTTTCCATTTCTAAGGGCATTTTAGTTGGTTTTAGATCCACACAGCACAAATTTTCTCTGGAACTTGACAGTTGTCACATAGCAGAACTTGAATTAATTATAGTTGTGGGCATGAGGACAAGCTTGGTGTCCCCTGACAGTTTTATAGTAGATTTTTTTTCTGTTATATCTCCTCTCTGACTCTGCCCACATTTGCTCCCATGTGACTGATTATTAACACAATATTCTCATTTTGAACTTACTCTATTTAAGTAACACATTTTTCTTTGCAAAACTAGAATAAAATTATATTATATTATTTATGTGGTGTTACACAAATAAATTATATGCAGGTTCTTTCCTCTCACTAAACTATGTCTCCTAAAGGAAATATATTATTGTAGCTACACTAATATGCCTGAAACATAAGTATATTATAAATAGGTACAGTTTTATTATCAGGTAAAATGATGTCTGAAAAGAGAAACAAATAATTAAGGTAAGTTAAACTGTTTTAAATTGCATAAAGCTGACTAAATGTGATTATAAAATATACTTGTTTTATTAAAATATACAATAATATAAATATTAAAACTGTAAGATAGATTTAAATATTCATGTTTTATATTGAGATAGATAAAACATGGACCTTACAAATGCAGGTTATAGGAGTCTACCTCTGAGTTATCTCTTTGGTACCCAGCTTTAAAAAGAAGATGGCAAATGTACCAGAAATTTATCTCAGAGCGAGAATGCATGTGTTGAAACTCCTGCATATAATCTGGTAACCTGAACTATAATCTGATAACCTAAGAAAACTTAACTGAATGAAAATTAACTTCAATTATAGCTACAATTTTTTAAAATATTTTCTTAATCACCATGATAGTTCCTATCTATCCATTCAGTGTCTAACTTTCCTAATAAAAAAACTTCTAGTTTTAGATAGGTAAATTTTGTTGTACACTTTGTTGTTTAGTAATATGTAAACATTTCAGAAACAAGGATGGAACTAGTGTCTGTTAGAAAAAAAATGTTTTCAATTAAAATTGATGAGAGATAGAGCAACTACATTTTATTGTCTAGTTTCATCAGAATAATTAAAATTTTGAGTAAGAAAATGTGCACTTTTAGTCCTATGGTGTGAGGGCTGATAGATATGGAATAAGGGCTGATAGGTATTTATCAGGTATTACAAATTTCATGCTAGGGAAATTAAGTTATGTTCAGATGTTGAAAAATGACATGGAAAGCTGACACCATGCCTCTCATGCTGAAAGGAAGGAAAGTGGAGAAATGGCATTTCCCAACATAATTATCATTCAATTTTATATTGATATAGAATATGCTCATTTAAACAGGCATAAACAAAGCCTTTATAAAGAGTAAAAGTATATGGTAAAAAAAATAAAAGGGAGAAAAGAACATTTCCCTGAAGATAAAGGAAAAAAACCCAATATCTGAAAATGACTTTTTATGAGAAGCAGATGGATATTTAAGGAGACATCTGCGTGGTGACATCTAAAATATGGAGTAGACAGGAATCATGGATGAGAAACAACTTGAGCATCAGTATATAAATCTTTACTCTCCTTTCCAAATCACAATCAAATGAACAAAAGAGTATAAGAACAGAAGGAAAATCAAGCATTTTGAATTGAGAATACAGGAATATTCAACCATATGGCATAAAAACCAAAGAGAAGACAATATTAAATAGAAGCAACGGGGAATTCCTTACAATTGTTTACTGGAAAAGTAGGGATTACAAGAACTTGAAAAAGGACATGGAGAAAGGGAATGCTATTTTGTAATCTTTCATATAAAACTATAGTTTATTATAGGATATAGGATAGAAGATAAATTATGAATTCTTAACTAGTATAAATTACCTGAATTCAGTATCAGCTTACTAGTAAAAACAAAAAAAATTCTGTTTTAAAACAGAAAAGCATGCATATCTATAGAGGAAGGAGAGTATACTGCATTGAAATGAAGAAAAGACCCTACCAGAATAAATAAGTTATCTTCCTTTCACATAAAATTCAGCATGATAATGCTATGGTTTAAGCTGTGTAGGAATGTAGAACACGAGAGAAAAACTATATATTGTAAAATTAAATTATTTCGATTTTGTTATCTAAATAGATTTAAGTGGCTTCCAAGAAAGTATAAAAATTTTGAAAATTAAATATATTTGTTTATTATTGCTCTAGAAATTTCTTATTTTCAATTTTATTATATAAAATATAAAAGCAAATAAGACAATCTAATATAGTGACAAAAATTGTAGGAATAGAATAAACAATTGAGATAAAAACAACAAAAAGTCAGATAACTTGGTTGTGGAGAAATTCTCAGCTTTTATAATATACATTAGAAAAAGAATGACAAGTTAAAATATACAGGAAAGTAGAAAAGTATCAGACAATAGGATCTAAATGATGAATAATAATTTTATTTTTAAATACAGTCAAAAGAATAACATAAATAAATTTGAAATATGTTTTAAAAAGAAAACTCTTCAGAGGTTATAAACAATAGCAAAAAACTGAAAAAAAATCATTGACACTAAATTTGAATATATTAGTAATTATAGGAATATTACTTTAAAAATTTTTTTTTATCTTTTTTTCTGCTATTGTGTACTGCTTGTGAAAATTTTTTTGTTTGTTTTTTGCTTTTTGGGCCACACCAGGTGCACTTAAGGATTACTTCTGACTCTGTATGCAGAAATAGCTCCTTAATCAGGGAAACCATATGGGATGTTGGGGATTGAACTGGGTCTGTCCTGCATCAGCAATTGCAAGGCAAATGCCCTACTGCTGTGCTATCACTCCAGCCCCTGTTTTTTAAGTTTTTCTAATATATATTATATATATTTAAGCACCATGGTTACAAATATGTTCATAGTTGAGTTTCATTCATAAAATGTACAACACCTCCCCTTCACCAGTGCAACCTTTCTACCACTAATGTTCCCCATCTCCTTCCTCCCTCAGCCCCTGACTATCTTTGAGAAAGGCATTCTATTTCTCTTACTCACTATCATTATCATGGTAGTTATTAGTGTACTTATTTCTCTAACTGAACTCATCATTCTTTGTGGTAAGATTTATATCATGTCCTTCCTGTTCTCATCTCTATTGTCTCTGGGTATTATTAACGAGCTGTCTTATTTTTCTTAAATCCCACAGATGAGTGAAACTATTGTTTCTCTCTTCCTCTGACTTACTTCACTAAATCATAATACTGTTCATGTCCATCCATGTATAGAAAAATTTCATAACTTCATTCTCCTAGCAGCTGCATAGTATTGTGTATATGTACCACATTGTGCATATGTACTACAGTTTATTTAGCATTCATCTGTTGTCCAATACCTAAGTTGTAGTGTTGCAGTGAACATAGGCATGCAGAGGGCATTTTTGTATTGTGTTTTTGTGTTCCCAGGGTATATCCCGAGGAATGGTATTGCTGGACCATATGGATGCTCAATTTTCAGTTTTGTGAGGACTATCCTTTTTGTTTTCCAGAAAGGCTGGACTCGATGGCATTCCTACCAGCAATGAATGAAAGTTCCTTTCTCCCCACATCCCCGCCAGTTTGATCACTCTCATTTTTTTGTGATGTGTGCCAATCTCTATACTATGAGATGATACTTCATTGTTGTTTTGATTTGTATCTCCCTGATGATTAGTGATGTGGAACATTTTTTCATGTGCCTTTTGGCCATCTATATTTCTTCTTTTAGGAAATGTCTGTTCATTTCTTCTCCCCATTTTAAATGAGGTTAGATATTTTTTTCTTATTACATTTCATCAGTGCCTTGTATCTCTAAGATATTAGCCACTTATCTGACTGCTATTGGGTGAATAGTTTCTCCATTCCGTGTTTGGTCTTTGTGTTCTAGTCAATGTTTTTTGAGGTTCAGAAGCTTCTCAGTTTAAGTAGTTTATTTCTGCTTCCACTTGTTTGGACAGTGCTGTTTCCTCCTTGAAGAGGCCTTTAGTCTCAATGTCATGGAGTGTTTTACTGATGTTTTCTTCCATTTAACCATGGCTTTGAGTCTGATATCAAAGTCTGTAATCCTTTTTGATTCATGCTTTGTGCATGAAGTTAGATGGAGTTTGCTTTCTTGCATATGGCTCACTAGTTGTTCCAAAATCACTCTTTAAAGAGGCTTTCCTTGCTCCATTGTGTGTTTTATGTCCCTTTATCAAAGGTTAATTGATTGTATATCTAAGGAACATTCTTGGAATACTCACATTTATTCTATTGATTAGAGCATCTGTCTTTATTCCATTTTTTTTGGGGGGGGGAGTGTCACACCCGGTGACGCTCATGGCTATGTACTCAGAAATAGCTCCTGGCTTGGAGAACATATGGGACGCTGGGGATAGAACCCAGGTCTGTCTGGGTCAGCTCCGTGCAAGGCAAACACCCTACTGCTGTGCTATCACATGGCCCACATTCCATGCTTTTGACTTTGAAAATCAGGTATACACCTACACATATATACATATATATATATTAATGCTAGATGAATGGAGAAGAAAAATTAGTTTGCAGATGTGTGTAATAACTATTTGGGCATTTTAAGTAATACATATAAGGAATAGTACCAAAAGCAGAAAATATTTATTTATAAATTAATTAGTATACATTAAATAAGTAAGGATGCCTATACATCTAATAAGCTATAAACCTTGTAAACATCATAGTTGTATCCCCAGTATGGATATGGATTTTATATTACTGCCAAAGATCAATTTTGAACATATAGCCTAGAATAACATTTGAGCACGATTGGCAGTGGCCCTAATACTAATACCAGTAGTCCAAATGTTCCTCACATCCCTGCCAGGAGTGAACCCTGAACACAGAGCCAGGAGTAAGCCCTAAATACTGCCTAAAGTATCCCAAACAAACAAAAGCATTATACATAATGGGCAATCCTTAAATATTTAAAACAATTTTTAAAAGCCTCCAAATACGCAAGATTAGTTAAGAGTTTAGCAAAGTTACTATAGCTACTATAGAAAAGTAAGGATTACAGAACCATTTAACATATTTAAAGGGGATAGACTATAAAAATATACCTGTAGATTACATGTAATAGTATACCTATCAACCTATGTTAATAATAACATAATAATACCTGTTAGGCAAGTAGCAAAAAACACTTGTTCAAATATTATTTATTTGAATTGATAAATACATTTTTAGTTAGTTAGTATAATGATAACATATAGTTATGATGAATTATATAGGGCCAGAACAATAGCACAGCAGTAGGGCATTTGCCTTGCATGCTGCTGACCTGGGATGGACCCGGGTTCAATCCCCAGTATATCATATGGTCCCATGAGTCTGCCAGGAGCAAATTCTGAGTGCAGATCCAGGAGTAATTCCTGAGCACAGCCAGGTGTATCCCCCAAACAAACAAACAAACAAACAAAAAGATGTATTATATAATTAAAAAATTATATATGGTTAAATTATATATGGTTAAATTTATATATGGTTAAATTTATAAATGGTTAAATTATATATGGTTATATATATATATATATATATATGCTTTTTAAAAACTGTTAATGATGGACCAAAGAGAGTATAGGGTTAAGGTAAACAGCCTAGCAAACAGCTGACCCAGTTGTGATCCCTGACATTACATATGATACCTCTAATATTTCCAGGAGTGATCTCTGTGCAACACCAGATATGGCCCAAAACCCATTCTTCCAAGTTATGCCTGTTAATGTACCCAAACTTGCGAAGGACAATATCATTTTCTATTAACATTAAGAATGTGTTAAGGATTCTGGTTAGTTCTATAAGCCCATGTTCTTCCATGGACACATATCTTGCCTGTTTGACTATCTTTGCTTTTTTTTTTCTTCCATTCTTGAGAAGCCTGTATTTTCTCTTGAAGATGTGTTTCCTCTTTTCCTCTCTCATGTTTTTGTAAGCAAGTTTTGTTCAATAAAAAATATAAGTTAAGGATTATGGTTTACACACACTTATTAAATGTCAATCTGAATTTTTAGCAATCCATATGAAAAAAATATGAATATTTTAGGAAGAATGGTTCCATATTGATTTAATGTATATTGTTTAATTGCTCACTATAAAACAATAGAAAACACAATTTGTAGAATTAAGGATAATTATAAAGAAATAAATACCTTTACATTTATATAACTAAACTCCTATTTATTGAATATAAAAAGATAAAACCTATCAATCCTATGAATAAAATTAGAAATTAAAAATAATTAATGAGTTTCCTCAAAATGTGAGTGCACATAAAAAGTGACCATTTTAGATAAGATGTATACTGAAAAATATATACTTCTTCAAATGGAACTTGAAAAAAATGTATGTAGGTTTATTTTAAAATATAGAAAATTTTCAGATAATAATTCGAAACTCTAATTTTAACTAAGAATTTCAGGGGAAAATAACAAATAGATACATTTTACTCAGCATGCTATAGTAAATTTAAAACTGGGCAATATAATGAATTGCAAGAAAAAAGCCACACTCTTAATATATGCATGTGTCAGCAATGTCAAATGTCTGAAAAAAATGAGCAGTTAGATTGATAAGTTAAAATATAAATGGTAAATATTTAAAATAAAGGAATAAAGTAGAAAAAAAGTACAAGAGACCAAGATAGGATACCTTCTGGTGCTTGGATGAAGAACCCATGTATGTTTGCCTAGTATGCTTTCTCTTCCTTTCTGGAGAGTTGGTAGTCAGTTAGACTAAGGCAAGAAAACAAATGGAGTTTTTAGAAATGGACCTGAGGTCTATTTTTGACATCCACTTGATGCCTATCATATCAAAGGGAGATTTTGATGATATAAAGGTACAGAGATGTTAAACTCAAGACTGAAAATGAAGCAAAGTAGTGTGGAGTACTTATATGTTTATAACATATTGTGGAAAAAATAGCATTTTATTTCCAGCTTTCTATACATAAGGAGCCAAATATTAATAAAACTCAAATAAAGTAATAAGAATTTCTTTAAATAATAAAATATAGAAGTTATACTATACCTAGTTTCTTCCTAGCTGGAATTTTTCTCTTTTATAATTCAATAAAGTTTTAAAAAAATTTACTGATAAAAATCATGAAATATATAAGTAAAATTAAAATGTAAGATGCTTGCTGTAGAACTGAATGTATGAGTATAATAAAATTATAAAGGACAAGTATATGCTAGTATAGTGAAAACCCAAACATGTTTCATTACTTGAATTTTTGTGCTACCATTGATAAAGAGAAGATCGTGAAAGATTGTAGAGCAAAGTTCATCTAGCTATCAGATAAATCACTATTTCATATTAAAGATTAAAGTCACAATGGTCAAAAAGTCAACAAGGAAGATAGGGTTACAGTGATCTAAAGATAGAGCTGAGAGTGCACTAGTGGGAGTAACTCAAGGAATATAGCAAATGTGATTTAAACACATCCCTTATTATCTCTTGCTCCCAAGAAAATCCAGAGGAGAGCCCAGCAAGCCTCTCTAGATGACTAGCCCTTTACAGGACAGTCTTGTCAAAGTTATGGAGTGTGTTTCCAGAGAGTAAGACAAGGGCTGCCAAAGCAGATACAGAAGAGTAAGAAATTTGCATTAAGTAAAGAGCTGAGTGATCTGAAAAACCTGCACCTAGATTTGGTACTATATCTGAGCTAAAATAAGATAGAAAACTGATAAGATAGATATTCAGTGTTCTTAACCTCCTGCCCTAAAGATCATCACTGAACCATTTAGAAAGAAAACTGTAGACCCAATCACATGGGATTTTAAAGAACAGTAGAATATTTGATTTCTGTATGTGTGGAGAAAAAACCTAGGTGATAAAAATAGCAGTATGAAGAACATAGAGGACAAGAATAAGGCCTCAAATCCAGTAAGGTCTAACTAAACTACGGCTTTAAAAAAATGTAATTCTGTCCATCTGGTATCAGTACTTTTTTTTTTACCACTTGAGAGGAGTTTTGTAATTCTGACGATTTTGTAGGTATTATCAGAGATTCTTTTTCTGAAAAAATAAAATTACCCACACATCTGAAGTCTCTGGAGGTACACGCTTCTCCTGGAGCTCTAAGGTTGAAAATAAATGATAAGTCTGCTCATTCTCACACTTAGCCCTTTCAAAGAAAAGCCCATTTAATTGAAAGACAACACCATCAAAAACAAATCAGTATATTAGAATTACCTGAAACTGCTTCTAAACATTTCAGTATATGGGGTCAATATTGTGGGCAATCACCAATTAGGAGCATTGCTTCTAGAATGCCAATTCCTTCAAAGAATGTCTCGCATTCGTGCTACACATTATGATGGGACATTTTGCAGAAGTGTCTATGTAAACAACTTCCACCAATGAACAAAATAAAAAATCTTAACAAACATGTGCTGCTAGTGCATGCTAATGTCACTTTTACACTTAGTCAATGTAATGCAGTATATGTAATGCATTTGGTATAAGCTATTCAAAATGAAACAGTTATCCTTTAGTGTCCCAGAAGTCTAATTACAAGGTAGCTAATTCTCTTTATCTATGTTCCGATAGCTTCCCTATTAGAATGAAGAAACTGTAATAGAATGACTTTTGACTGTATGTTTCAATGTTAATACGATGTGGTTTAACTGCTTCTACAAGTTTATCTTTTCCCTGGCACTCTAGTTGAAATAAGAGAATAAACTAGTGTGTAAAATCTTATACAGTATTTTATTACCAAATGCTACCAAAGAGATTAGAGCAAGTTTTATTGATTTACCCTCTACTCTTACAAAAACAAGTAAGCAGACAAAAATTTTTGATGAGCACCAATGTTACTTTAAACAGTGACCAAAGTAAAAACAAAGTTCTCTTGTTAATTTTCTCAAATAGGGAAATACAGATTATAAAATTCATGAAGTAAAATATATGTCACATGGAATTAATTAAATATAAATATATATCAGGGAGCATTATTAGCCGTGTTTCAGTCAATACCATGCATAGCCAGGAGGGAGATATATTGGTTAAAAAGCACATTTAATGGGAAAATGGGAAAAACTACATTCTGGAAACTATTTATAAAGTTACCAAAATGAAATATACATGTCTTAAGCTTATTATCTCTATTTAGTAAAATTTAAAATAACTACAAAGAAAGGTAATGAAAAGTATTAACTATCTTATATATCTTTTTTGGTGGTACATATTCACACAAATCTATTTGAGTTGATCTGTTTTTTTTTGTTGTTTTTTTTTTTTTTGTTTTGTTTTTTAGCACACCCGGTGAAGCTCAAGGGTTATTGCTTGCTATGTGCCTCTGGCTTGGGGACCATATGGGACATCTGGGATCGAACTGAGGTCAGTCCTGGGTCAGCCAGCTGCAAGGCAAATGCGCTACCGCAGCGCTAACATTCTATTCTAACCCCTCCATTTGAGTTTTTAAGGTTAAATTCCATACTCTACAAGGAATACACTACAGTTGCTAGTAGTCTCATTTGCATTTTTTTTTAGAAAATTGAAGAAAATTTCCACAGAGTACATCATGTACAGCTAGTTATGATGTGAGAGATCCTATATGTTATTCAAGGAAAAATTAGACCAAAAAACTCAAATAGAAGTGGAGGGACATTGAGGCCAGAGTGGTGGTGCAAACAGTAGGGTGTTTGCCTTACGCACGTTAACTTAGGATGGACCATGGTTTGATCTCCAGCATCCCATATAGTCCCCAAAGCCAGGAGAAATTTCTGAGCTCATAACCAGAATAACCCCTGAGCGTCACCAGGTGTGGCCCAAAAAGAGAATAAAAACAAAAAAAGTAGAGGGACATGAGAACCTTGATCATGCATATAGCAGCAACATTATATATTTAAAGTATAAATATTAAATTAACTATAGTACTACAAACATAATTCTATTATGATATCTTACATTATCTCAGTTAAAAAGAAAAAGTAGCATATGAATATGTTTTTGTGTTTATAAAGTAAAAATTAATAAAACAATAAAGATAATAAGAAAGAAGATTCAGAATATCATATTAATACATACATTAACATGTATAGTTGTATGTCAGTAGAAGGTAGAAATAATTAAATTGTGATTAAAAAGTGTTTCATTGTTTTGAGTTCTTCTAAAATTGGAAAATAGTCCAAAGGACATAGTAAAATAAAATAATATGTGTGAGCTCTAGAGAAAGGTTTGTATGATATTTCACTTTATTCATTAACACTCAGTCACATTGATGATGTGGGGTATTTCATGAGCGGAGGATGTAGATGCCCAGAACTGAAGGCTCCAGAGATTTTGCTGGCAGCACATGCTCTGGCAATAGTTAGTTTTAAAATTGGAAGTTCAGCCACAGTGGTTATGATGTTTAATGCCTCAGGAAATTTCAGTGGGACTCAGTACTCATATTTCTTTCTAGCTACCTTTTTTTTTAAATAAATATTGCAGATATTTTAATTCCTAGTCACAATAATTTAATTACATGAATATTGCTAATATTTGTCAATATTTAAGGTTTTCATGAACAGTGTCTGTAGAACTGTGTTTTTAATACTCTACTATATATCATCAATAAATTGATGCTCTTATTTAGGTAGTTCTTAGCTATTCTATTTATAAGAAATAGGAGCCTTGGCATGTATAAATAAGTTGATCAAGATGGAATATATATTTTCAGCAAAGAATTGATATCTTATTATCCATTAAGGACAATTACAAATATGTGGTGCTTGCCTTGAGAACAATTTATATAATAGTAGCTAATAGTTAAACATTAATGTGAGGGATTGCTTCTCTGAGATCATTACAAAATATTGATTATGAAAATTAAAATAAAACCTCCTAATTTAAAGAGTTACTGAGTGGATAAATCACATTAAACATTGAAAATCAAACCCTCACCCAACTACAATCATATTTGTAGTCAAGGTGTTTAAATAAAGATATTAATTAAAAAAAAGAAAATCAAACCCTCATCACAAATTAAATCCATAGACAAAGTTTAGAATGAGCTTGGCCTTAAGGGAACTTGCCTCAACCATCTGGTTAAAACTCAAGAGTCCATTGGTTCCAGAAAGATACATGCTGGCCCATCTGAATTGACATCTGTGTGCACACTGAAGTCCCGGAGGATAATTAACAGAGAAAACTCCAACAGCAATACTGACATAAGCCTGGGGAACTAAGCCATAAAACTCTCTATATAAACAAGTGGCCTATATAACCACAGAACTATTAATTTTGGTCTTTCCCCAAGGGCACCTGAAATAACCTGCTCAAATAAAAAATAAACTGACTTCTGAAATACATACCAAACAAGATTTTCAAAATTACGCTACTCTTCTATCACTTTTACTTACTATTTGGCAGAAAGAGTCCAACTACGTTGTTTTATGGCAATTTTGAATTCTCATGGCTGAAGACGGGATGTCTCTTTGGTTTTCAATGTTCTTAAAAAAAAATTGTGGGCCTGGGCGATAGTACTGTGAGTAGGGCATTGGCCTTACAGGCTGCTAAACAGGGTTGAATACCTGACATTCCATATAGTTCCCCAAGCTGTCCAGAAGTAAACTTGAGCCCCCAAATAAAACTAAAACTAAAAGATAAAAAAATAAATTAGGGTATTTAAATTAAAAAAACACATTTGTATGTTTTTTTGTTTGGTGAGGAAGTCCCAAGAGGTACCCAAGAGTCTAGAGACCAGTGACAGCGATATTCTAGCCACCGATTCTGGTGGCTCAGTGCTCTAGGGTATGGATCACAATCTGTACATACAGTAGCGCTTCATACACTTTATGCATGCTATACTTCAATAAATACTGTATACAGGGTCAGATAGACTGCTCAGTAAATAAAAGGCACATGCAAAATTTCCACAAAGATATGATTTTGAACCTCAAAACTGCATACATCCACCACCTTATAGAGCAGCCTTATAGAGCCAGTTCCCACCAGACACAAACCGAGAAGTGCTGCTGGATGGTGTAGGTATGCAGTTGTTGGGTTCTAAACATAACTTTGTGAACATTTTGTATGTGCCTCTCTCTTATTGAGCTATCTATCTGACCATTACTTATTAAAGTATATCATGCATAAAGTAATGAAGTATTACTGTACAGCTGTGAGTGTTCAAAAGTGTCTCTGTGTAACAGAAATGCAGATGAAGAAATGGAAAAGACGTTGTTTCAAGAAGCTGCTTTTTGACCTTGTGGTCACCTCCTTTTCTGATAACTGCTGTTTTGATTTCTATCACTTAATATTGATTTTGTTATATTTGGAATGGAATCATATAAATTGTACTATTTTTCATTCCACATTGTTGACCATCTACAACTATTTAGTATCACTGATCTTTAGAAAAATTCTATAAAATACACTATAAATATATATCAATTTTATTGTTTATGAAGAAAGGCATGATTTCTTATTAGGAATGGGAACATTTTGTCATTTTTTATTTATTTACTTATAGTTAGCATAATCACTTTGATATACATGGATTTTATTCTAAAAGACTCAATTTAATTTTTTTTTTTTTGGTTTTTGGGTACACCCGGCAGTGCTCAGGGGTTACTCATGGCTGTCTGCTCAGAAATAGCTCCTGGCAGGCATGCAGGACCATATGGGACACTGGGATTTGAACCAACCACCTTAGGTCCTGAATCGGCTGCTTGCAAGGCAAATGCCACTGTGCTATCTCTCCAGGCCCTCAATTTAATATTTTTAAATTATAATAATGTTTTGTTGTGTATGTATACCACATACTTCATATTAACTTATCTTTTTGGTTATTGAAGTTGCTTTAATACTTTAGTTATTGTTGATAATAATGTGAATAGGGATGCAGTTATCCTATTGAATTAGGTATTATGGCTTGTGGCCTATAAATAAGCCCCTAGAAGTAGTATTTTTGAGTGGTCAGAGATGTGGGATGCATGCTGGGAATAGGGGTGGAGGGAGGACAGCACTGGTAGTGGGAATGCCCCTCATTCATTGTCACTATGTACCATAAATTATGCAGTGAAAGATTTGTAATGCACTTTGGTCACAATAAAAATTAAAAAAAAAGATGCTATTTTCCATAGTGAATAAATGTAAATTCCCACCAATATAGTACAATTTATTTTTTCCACATGTTAATAAATATTTGCTGATTATGGGGCCAGAGTGATAGCACAGAGGTAGGGCATTTGATTTGCATGTGGCTGATCCAGGATGGATCTTGGTTCGAATCCCCTTGATGTTCCACATGGTCTCCCGAACCAGGAGCGATTTCTGAGTGCAGACCAGAAGTAACTCCTGAGTGTCACAAGGTGTGGCCCCAAAAGTCAAAAATGTTACTGATTATAATATATTTGACTTAACCTCTTCCTATGGATTTAAGGTAAAAGTATCTAATTAAAAAAAATGTATTTTTTGTAATAGCAATAGTAATAGTAAGCCTTATTGAACAGTTTTGATATCTACAGGGCATCACTGTTCAGATCTTTTGAACCAATATTTTTTTGATAGAGTCACTTACTATTTTTGTTGCTGTTGTATGAGTATAGTGTACACTAACTCTTTGTCAGGTGTATAACATGAAAATATTTCTTTCTATTGTTAGTGCCTCATTTTTGGTGGTAGTTTCTTTTTGTGTGTAGGAGCTTTTTTATTTAATACCATTTTCTTATTTCCGCTTTATTTCCTTTGACATTGGAGTCAAGTGTCTGAATACTTCACACAAAACCAATATCATGGATTGTTTTGCATGTTTTTTTTATATTTTTCTATTATTTTTAAGAGGGACATTAAGGGCCCGGAGAGATAGCACAGTGGCATTTGCTTTGCAAGCAGCCGATCCAGGACCAAAGGTGGTTGGTTCAAATCCTGGTGTCCCATATGGTATGTATTAATTGATTTCTGCTCTCAGTTTTGTTATTTCCTTCTGCCCCCCTATTTTTGGGTCCTTTTGTTGAGCACTTTCTAATTCTATGAACTACGTCATTAAGCTACTCAGGTATGCCCCTTCTTCATTCCTGATGTGTGCTTGCAAAGCTATAAATTTTTCTCTCAGTACTGCTTTTGCTGTGTCCCATAGGTTCTGATACTTTGTGTCTCCATTGTCATTTGTTTTCAGGAAGGTTTTGATTTCCTCTTTGATTTCATCTCGGACCCACTGGTTATTCAGTATTAGGCTGTTTAACTTCCAGGTATTAAAGTTTTTCTTCTGTGTCCCTTTGTAGTTCACATATAATTACAGGGCTTTGTTGTCAGCAAAGGTAGACTACAAAATTTCTATCCTCTTGATATTATGAAGGTATGTTTTATGTGCTAGCATGAAGTCTATCCTGGATAAACGTCCCATGTATATTAAAGAAGAATGTGTATCCGGGCTTCTGGGGTTGGAGTGTCCTGTATATATCTATGAGTCTTTTTCTTTCATTTCTCTGTTCAGGTCTAGTATATTCTTGTTGGGTTTCAGTCTGGTTGACCTGTCAAGTGTTGACAATGCCGTGTTGAGGTCTCCCACAATTATTGTGTTGTTATTGATATTATTTTTCAGATTTGTCAACAGTTGTATTAAATATTTTGCTGGCCCCTCATTCAGTGCATATATGTTTAGTAGAGTGATTTCTTTCTGCTGTTTGTATTCCTTGATTAATACATGTCCATTAATACATTAATAAATGTCCATCTTTGTCCCTTACAACTTTCCTAAGTATAAAGTTTGCATCATCTGATATTAGTATGGCCACTCCAGCTTTTTTATGGGTGTTGTTTGCTTGGATGATTTTCCTTCAGCCTTTTATTTTGAGTCTATGTTTGTTCTGACTATTCAGGTGCGTTTCTTGTAGGCAGCAGAAGGTTGGATTGAGTTTTTTTGATTCATTTAGCCACTCTGTGTCTCTTAACTGGTGCATTTAGTCCATTGACATTGAGAGAAAGAATTGTCCTGGGAGTTAGTGCCATCTTTATATTGAAGTTTGGTGTGTCTGTTGGTCAGTCTTGTCTTAAAGTAGGCTGCTCAGTTTTTCTTTTAAGAATGGTTTTGAGTCTGTAAAGTTTCTGAGCTGTTGTTTGTCTGTGAAACCATGTATTGTTCCTTCAAATGTGGAAGTGAGTTTTGCTGAGTGCAGTATTCTAGGCGAAGCATTTATTTCATTGAGTTTTGTCACTATGTCCCACCACTGCCCTCTGGCCTTGAGTGTTTCTGGTGACAGGTCTGCAGTAAATCTCAAGGATGTTTCCTTGAATGTAATTTCTTTTTCAATCTTGCTGCTTTCAGAATTCTGTCTCTATCTGTGGGATTTGTCATTGTGACTAGGATGTGTCTTGGGGTGTTTTTTCTGGGGTCTCTTTTAGTTGTTACTTTTCGGGCAAGCAGGATTTGATCGCAAGTATTCATTAGCTCTGGTAGTTTCTCTTGAATGATGTTCTTGACCGTTGATTCTTTCTGGAGATTTTCTTCCTGGGTCTCTGGGACTCCAATGTTTCTTAAGTTGTTTCTGTTAAGCTTATCATAGACTTCTATTTTCATCTGTTTCCATTCTTTGACTAATTTTTCCATTGTTTGATCAATTGCTTTGAGGCTTTTTTCCAATTACTTCTGCTGTATGGAATTGTTATTCATCTCATCTTCCAGTGTACTAATTCTATCCTCAGCTGCTGTTAACCCGTGGGAAAGCTCAACCATGTTTTTCTTCAATTTATCTACTGAGTTCTTCAGACCTGTTATTTGACCTAAAATTTCAGTTTGGAGTTTTCTGATTTCTATCTTCATATTCTCTTGATTCTTATTATTGTTCTCTTCTATACTTTGTTTGAGTTCTTTGAACATCTTTCATATTGCGACTCTAAACTACTTATCTGAGAGGCTGACTAGTTGGTTGGTCATGTTCAAGTCATCAGAGTTGTCATCTTCATTCTCTTTGTCTGGCGCTGGCCTGTGTTGTTTTCCCATTGTCACACTTGTATTGTGGGTTTTTCTACGTTTTGTGGTTATATTCATTGGCTAAATGATGTGCACGGTCGTGAAGCGAAGCAGACTGGCCGTGCTCCTCTGGCTCCTTTATTTCTGGGTGTGTCAACTCACCTCCACTGAAGGCTCATGAGAAGGCAAGCTGTCTGCAGATGAGCCACACACAGGATGAAATCAGGCCGAAAAATGCAGCACAGCACAGAAGAGAGGCAGATAGGGGTGCTGGCATCTGAGATCCAGCAGAGTTCAGTGGTTCCTCCTCCTTTTATTCTTGTTATAAATTCATGACCTTGTTTATATTTCTTGTATTTGGGTACAAACAATTGGTTAAAAGAATGCCATGCATATACATTATTAGATGCTCTTTGCTGTCATATCTAAATTATGATGAGTCCTCAGCTCAGTGAACTTGTTCTAGATCTGAGAATTTCATTTTAGGAACAGATAGCATATTGATCTTATGCTTTATTTTCTAGAGCAGTAGATGTTGACAATATGATCTTTCTCAGATTTTTTTAAATGTCAACTTGAAGTTGCAAATTTAGCAAATTTAAAAAATAAACCAATACAGTTATATGAAATGCAATAAGAGAAACATTTATTTTCTGAAGATAAAAACCTGTTTTTCTGAGAAAATCAGGGCCATTATTTACTTGCTTTACTTTTATTAGTTCATTAATGATTTTAGATTAAATAATTGTTCTTTATGTATAAAAACTGGGAGAAAATTTTCTAATAAAATATATTTAGGAAATCAAACCAACCAATAACAGGATTGAATATATTATTTCAAAAGCAGTTCAAAAGAATGTATATACATGTATATATTAGATATATATGGAATCAGATAAAGCAAAACAATTTGAATTTGGATGTTATGTGACTACTGACTTTTTTCCTTTCTTTTTCTTTTATTTTTTAAATAATCTTTTTTAAACACCGTGATTACAAATATGATTGTAGTTGTATGATTACAGTCATGTAAAGAACACCCCCCTTCACCAGTGCAAGATTCCCACCACCAATTTCCCAGATCTCCCTCCTCCCCACCCCACCTACCCCTGTACTCAAGACAGGCTTTCTATTTCCCTCATTCATTCACATTGTTATGATAGTTTTCAGTGTAGTTTTTTTTTTCTAACTGCACTCATCACTCTATGTGGTGAGCTTCATGTCATGAGCTGCACCTAATTGGGAAGACAGGGGGAAATAAGGGTTGGGACTGAGGCAGTAAAAGATTAGACATGAGCTTTGTAGGGCAGTATTAGGTCACAATACAAGATGGATATTTTGCATATATAAACTATATGCATACAATAAAATCAATAGGAGACCAAGGAGAAAAAATTTCCAGTGACTGTCCAAACATAAACCAGTGCTAGAATAGCCCACCCTCCTTCCAAAGTGCATTCCCATTAGTGTAGGGAGAGGTAGGGGGAAAGCCTGATGACCCCTATAGAGTCCACCTGGACTGGTGCCCAGGGAAGGCCTGGAGTTCAGGGGAGAAAGAGGGGGACGGCTGGGGGCCTGCCAAGCATCCCAACTCCCCACGCTAGGGAGAAGACCTCCGGCATGAGAACTCCCCAAACCCTATACCTGGCAAGAGCTGGCCTCCAGAATCAAAGAGGAAACCAGAAGCCAGATATCTGCCCGCCCTCCTTTCAATGCACCTCCCCCTTGGAGTACAGAGGGAGGGGGGAAGCCTGAGTACCCCTAAGAGTCCACCTGAACCCACTTCTGGCCATCTGAGCTGGCACCCAGGGAAGGCCTGGAGTCAGGGGAGAAAGAGGACTACTGACTTTTTTATTGCTATCCTTTGGTTACTCATTAAGCAATAATTTGTCAAGTGTGTAAGTCAGGTCCTGTCAAGTTTGAGCCGACTCTTGAATTCTGTTACCTGACTTAATTTGAGTGGAAAACACCTGAATTAACTCTTCAGTTGCAAAGAGCAGCAAACCAGATTACTTGTGAACTGTGCAATACTTTCAAACCACTGCTTGAATATCTGCCAGCATAGAATATCTATGTCTGTGAAGACAGCGCTGAATTCTTAATTTTGGAAGCAAAGAATAAAGCAGTAGTTGTGTAGGTTATACCAGTGGAATTACCACTGAACTAAATAAAAATGTCTTATAATATTTTATCTCATGCTTATCAGAGATTATATTTATAATTTAATATATAAATATTTTTAAATAAAAATCTCCTCAAAATTATCTAACACAGCTAGATCTAGTATAGGGAGTATCTAGGATAGGGAGAACCTTATTCTGTGTAAGAACTTGAATTCTCAGGAGAAACTGGTTTCTCTTTGCTTTTCTCAGAGAAAACTCTTTCATTTGGTGATATGGGGTTTAATAGTTATTGTTTAATGATTTGCTTTTGAGAATAAAGAATCTAGTTGGATGAGTATGCTGTAGAGAAAACGTAGAAAATGATTCCAGGGATTCCAGAAAAGACATTGACAGGGTGGCAAAAGGTTTTCATATCAGTAATATATTTGGTTATCATCATTCCAACTTCTATGTACTTCCTGAAATGGATCTGAATTTGGGGAGAGAAGGATGAAAATAAGTAATGGAGAGAACATATGGGAGTTATAATTTATTGGCCTTTTACATCTCAGTATAAATATCATCACAATATTCTTTTAGTCGATATTTTAAGGGATTATTAGAGATCTCTATGCTGGCTATGAAAGCTGAGCTGTCACTATACATGGAGTCAGTCATTTTCACATTGCAGGTACAAGGTATGGAGGGACAGTGATCAGCATTGCTGGTTGTTCTTGCTGCAGGATCGGTGGAGAGATTTCAATAAGTCTCACCTTCTAAAAGGAGAGTGGAAGTTATTAATTGCCATTGGCTCCATTATCTCTATATGACTTCACTTAAATTAAAATCTTTAGGGCTTGATCCTCCCCTCATATAGCTATATGTACACAGGGCTTAATCTAGTGCTGTACAATGTGGTAGAAATATTTTTCTTCTTCCCTTTTCTCACCCTTCACCTATGTATTTAAGATGAGCAATTCTATCCTTCAGATTTTTAACAGGCCTTAGTTTAAAGTAGGGTCTCTGACCTTTATGAAATTAAGGAGTAGGAAAAGCATTGCCAGGAAGACCTAACATATCATTTCAGTCTGCTGACCAATCTCTATTTGCATAGGTCTGCTCTTTTCCAGAGGAAACAAAGCCTTTTATAAAGCAACCCCCAAGTCTCATCAGCATGTAATGGAAATGTCGAAGTCAGGTAAAACGGCTGTTATTAAATATGATAGACCAAAGCAGAAATAGACAGGATTACTTGCTTCTCATGCTAGAGGTTTTATAACCCTGATAAACACGTTGTGGCTTGTTATATTAATGAAAGGTTCTAGCATGTTTACTCTGCTCTTATCTTGATTTCTGGATCCATCAATAGGTGCAAACTAAAACTGTTTCCTTTGCATTAGGGTTGGACTCTGCAATTGCTTTTGAAAATTCAAGAGACTCTCATTCAATTATATAAAAAAAGCAACGTGTCTTTTTCTAATATGGCATTACATTCTGTTACCTAAAGCCAAATATTCAAACAGCCATTTCTCAGGGGAAATAATACTTATCCATCTAATAGGATCACTTAAAAGTATGTATATGGAGTCCTAGATTTGCAGTCAGGCTTTATGCCAATATACACCAGCATCTCTAGGGTTGTTTGATGGAAAATCACAAAGCCATATATTTGTGAAACCATTTAAAAAGATAATGTGATATATCACAAGTAATAGTTGAGTTTTAAAAGTATAAACCACAAATGCATACTGTGAAATATATTGACTATACACTGTCTAGACATACTAAGAACTATTTCCTTTTACAGATATGAAGGCTATCTGTTGAATATTAACTTTTTTGCTAGCCTAACAAAATAATGGTCATGAACTTGTCTCTATTTTGTCTTAATCAAGTCATGTCTTTAGCCTCAAACTTTTAGGAAATAACCCTTGCAAACAAAGAAATAGCTAGTAGATTGTATTGTCTAAAATATATCTAAAAATTTAGAATTTAGGATTTGGTGGCCTTATTAACTGATTTTGAATCTTGCTTTTTTAAGGACCTTGAAAGGGAAATGCTAAAGTCCTAACACCTTGAATTGAAATTATTTAACACATATATATTTATATACATATATGCAGACTAGTTTTTAAAAAGGGTTCTATCATGAATTGTAGGTATACTTATACCTTTTCTAATTATGAAGTTTAAGGGAGATAAGTGGACAAGGAATCTTTTATACCCCAAGAAAGGAAAAGCAAACGCACATACATATGTAAGTATATTCATATAAATTCTGATATAAAGGACAATTTAAGTTCAACACACTTTGTCTTTTTTAGTATTATTTATTTTTACCTAAAAAAAGTAAAGGCTGAAAGGATAATTCCATGCCTTAAAGGGAGAGCATACATGATGAATTTTATACAGAACGGAGAAAAAAAGTTTTGCCTTTGAAATTGGGTCTGATGTAAACTTGCTGGTAACTGTGGCAGATTGTAAAGTGTTTCTGCTCTGTCTCTCTTCAGTCTGAGATTAAAAGAGATATCCTGGAAAAAAACAGAAAGAATAAGCCAAGATGTAATGATTTAATTCTCCTTTTAATAAAGGCATTATAAAAGTGAATTTTAGATCCTTCTCATATATTCAAGAAGTGAGCTCTCTATTTAAAATCCAATGATTGGGGTACCACTTTTATAGTCCAGTTCCCAGCTCAGTTTTCTGTTCAGTGTTTAATGGTTGTTTGTGATGGGCAATTCACTTATCCTTTGTAAGTTGTATACTTTGCATCTGTGAATAGAAATGATAATGTTCACTGGAGTTGTATTGAGAAGATTAGGCAATATATGATAGTGAAGAGCAATATATATGCTAAATAACAATGATAATGCTGTCTATCAGAGTGAACATTTGGTTAGAGAGCCTAGGAAGTTTTGTGACTAGCGTCTTCTACAGGGTGAGTTTCAAATGATTAACAGGATTCAATTTTTATAAAACAGTAAGATTTTACTGTCCTAAAATTCCTCATTTTCCATATATACATCAAATTTTGTAAATTAAAAATAAAAACATTCTACAAATGTAAATAAGGATCATGTCCTGTGAGGGTCTTTTTTTATACTAAGGCCATCTAATCATTATTTTCTTCTAGGAATTCTCAATTCAGATATTGGAAACCTTTGCAAGGGGAACCCAATCCTATACAGCTGCCTTGTGCCTGAAAGCTATCAATTTATTGACCTTAAAAATATCTCAATATCTATTTCTCTTTCTATTTCCAAAAAATATATATACTCCCTTAGAAACTTATCCCCTCTATCTTCCTTTCTGTCATCTAAACCCACCTTACCTTCTCAGATCCTTAACAGGGTTAAAAATGGTACAGCCAGAAATAAAAACTTGTAATCACCACCTTGGTGACACAGAGACAAACAGTTTGTTAAGGGCCAAAAGACTTCAACCACTTCTCCCTTTCTTGATGTTCCTAATGGCATGTTGCTCTGTTCCAATGCGACTATAATGGCATAAGGTCACAACAAGAAAAATGTACCTTACCCCTCAAAGAGTAGATCAACTTGAAGATAGAAAAGAAGAAATATATTTTATTATGTTTATAAAAATCACAATTTCCAGAAACATGGTAGTGAAAGCAAGGTTGAGAGCATTAATTTCAACCCTGAACTGTAATGTTGTTTAATCTCAAGCTTCCTCTTTAAAAGAGACACCATGGTATTTGTGTCTGACTCCTATTTAGTATTTTTTATTTCAAAATCTTTCACCATGAATTTTATGTTTTTGTAAATTACCATAGAATCCTATTAAGTAATTATGATGAGTCTTTTTATTTCATTTATTTTATTTAAAAATTAGGGGCCATATTTAGTTGTTCTCAGAGTTTACTCTTGTTATGCATTCAGGAATTATTCCTTTTATTGTTCAAAGTACCTGGTGGGGTACTTTGCTTTGAACCAGGATGGGCTGAATGTCTCTCTACTCCTTAAATCCACTTTAAATAAGTTTAAACCAGAATCCAAAAAAGGACAAATAAATAGTCATGTATTACAGTTCTTCTATAGCCATGAAATTAGATTTGAAGTTTCCTTAAATAAACATGTTCTTTCTTGTGTGTTCAGGGCTTACTCCTGGCTCTGCACTCAGGTATCAACCCAGAGAGTTCAGGTGATACGTGGTGCCTGAAGCTGAACAAGAGCTGGTCATGTTCAAGGCAAGCACTTTACCCATTGTCCTTTGTTCCCACCGTTTTTTGCTCCTTTTGTTTCCCAGAGCTTTTATAAAACGTTAACTTTAAATATATTCAAGATTAAAATTCAAAATCTATTATGACCCATTTTTGCAGATTAATATAATTTCAAAAGTATTTTTCCATTCCTTAAATAATTCTACAATAATTTCATGGTGGAAAGAAATTTTATCCTCCTAATTCAACATTAGAAATAAGTCCTAAAAAACAAAGGTTTCTGACAGAGGTAAAGCTAAGCTAAAATTACTGCTGAGTTCTGCTTTCAGATCTTTTTCTGAAAGCATGTTAATTGAAGAGGGATATAAATTATGTTGGCATAGGTTTCACCCTCTAAAGGGAAGAATTATAATGAAGAATAGTGATTCAGATGATGTAAAAATATATTTCACTTACAGTAAAGTTTAACTCTGGTATGCTGTGAGCACCTTGATTGGGGCCCATGCTGTGTCAATGGAATGCCCTTTCATGAATATACCAACTACTACATATGCTGGAACATTTGGCAACCCTTGGGGACAGGCAGCACAGATGGGCAAAACTTGAAATCAAGAAATCAAACATTTCTTTTTGAAGACTTTCTTTCGTTTATTTATTTACTTAGGCAAGGTTTTGAGATGACCATTGAAAAATGGGTGAGCCTTTATTTCTTCAATTGGTCTATGCATTCTTTAAGGCAAAGCTCAGGTCACATTGATATGCAGCTAATGTTTATAGTACATCAGGCTGCTTCTGCTTATATACTGATTCTTAATTGTGGTATACAGTCTGTGACAACCATCTGCTTAAACAGCTACATTTCTTTCTAATTCTGTCTTGGTGAAATTAAAATATTGATAAGAATAATTTCACAAGGTCAGTAGCAGAATTGAAATTGAAATGTTTTTAGAATTTAAGTTGAACAGCCCACTTTGTCCATAGCATTTGCACAGTGCTTTATGCTGCTAATCATGGATCTTAATTCTATTAATCATGAATTTATTTTATGAATAAATTTTATTTATCATAATTTTTAAACTATTTTTTTATCTTTTAATAAGATTCCATTATCTTCCAAAGAGAGTATGTTGACATAGCTTCGAGGCTTTGCAAAATTTTTACTTGAAAATATATCCTAGGTATTTGTGTGTGTGTGTGTGTGTGTGTGTGTGTGAATATGAACTGATAAAATTTGTAATAGCTCTATGTGTGATAAGAACATTATTTGTTCAACAAATATTTATAGATATTCTCCCAATATTTCTTGCACCGAATAATTCAGCTCATTTAATTATGAGTAATATTAAAATCACATCTTTGCAATCTTGTTACAAAAATTAAAAATATACAAACAAAACAACCCTCTTCTGTTCATTCAGAATCACCTCTTTAGAAGAAACATTTTCTAAGAAAATAGAATAACTCCATAACAATATTTAAGATTACTATAAAAGGAAAGATATGTTTAGTCAAGATAATTAGACTTTAGATGATACTTGATAATCAATGAATGGGTTAGGTAGTCAGTTTTCTTTGAATGAGTCTTAAAATGCCATAAAAGTTGATGAGAAATTGCATAGGCTTTTTATCAAAAATACTAACTTCCCTTGAGAGAAGAGATGATTTTTCTGTTTATATTAGTGTCACACACAATGTAACGATTGGAAATACATGAATGAATCAAGGTTAAACACTGGAAATTTCAGAATATGGACTGAATTAACAGGAAAATAAATATTTGTGGACAGTAAGGAAATATGGTTTTAGTTCTTTTGGTTTTGTAGGGATTCCCAAGGAGAGAGTGAGAAATTATAGAGAGTGGTTTGGTTACTGAGTCAGTAACATGAAAGAAATTTTTATGGATCTGAGTTGTTGACAGAAATGTTTTGTTAGGTAGACAGGAAGGATATTGGAAATTAGAGGAGACTGAAATAAGACCTTGCCTTGCAAAGAGACAAAAGATAAACAATGTAAACTGTTTACATTGCAAAATTTCCAAGATCTGAATCCTTGTAAAAGAGTTGCAAATAAAATAAAATGGAGTTAGGACTGGAAAAAAGAGAACTAAAATATTAGCTGGAAAGATATTAGCTGGAAAGTCTGAAAGAAAATGGGCCCCAGACCATATTAAAGAAATTATACAGCATTAAATATAGAATTAAAACAATTGGAAATGTAAGAGAAAAAATATTTTTAGAACAACTCAATGAAAGATATTTAAAATTTGCTTGGGGGCCACACCTGGTGGTGTTCAAAGCTTAGTTTTAGCTCTGTGGTCAGGGATCATCTCTGGCAATACTCAGGGAACCATATGTAGTGCTGGGATTCAAATAATAGTCATATGTGCACAAGGCATCCTTAATCTTAAGGATTAAGAATTAAGCACTGTATTATCTCTCTAGTACCAAAAGCTATTTTATTTTATTTATTTTATTTTTTGTTTGATTTTTTGTTTTTGTTTTTCGGGCCACACCCGTTTGATGCTCAGGGGTTACTCCTGGCTAAGCTCTCAGAAATTGCCCCTGGCTTGGGGGGACCATATGGGAGGCCGGGGATTGAACCGAGGTCACGATCTTTCCTTGGCTAGCGCTTGCAAGGCACACCTTACTTCTAGTGCCACCTCGCCGGCCCATTTATTTTATTTTTTTATTGATTGTCTATCCAAGTATTTTCCTAAGGACTAAACATACAGTGGTTAAGAAAATAAGTATACTGTAGACTGAATGGTGGCACAGTGGTATGGCATTTGCTTTGCATGTGGCCATTCCCCAGGCCATATGGTTCCCCAAGCCAGAAATCTGAGATCATAGCCAGGAGTAACCCCTGAGTGTCACCAGGAGTGGCCCCCCAAATAATCATTTTTGAGTCTGTGTCATAGAGATAAACAACATTAGGTTAAAATCTCTGATAATTGATCATCATTATCTGCCATTGTTTAATAGTGTTTTTCTAAATAGGCTATACCATCCCCTATAATATTATAAAAGGATGGTATTGGCTTTGAATACTATTAGGAGGCATTTTTTGTTTATTAATTTAAATGAGATATAGTCCTAGGGGGACTGGTCTATTATCTTTATATATATACATATTTATATTTATATGCAGACATATATACATCTATATGCATATTTATACACAAAATTTGAGTGAATGTTAGTATACCTCTCTTTCTAGGTGATACTCAAAATAAAATATTAAGAATGAGCCGCCAGAGCGATAGCATAGTGGTAGGGTGTTTGCCCTTGCACAGGGCTGATCCAAAATGAACCTTGGTTCAATCCCCGGCATCCCACATGGTCCCCCAAACCAGGAGCGATTTCTATAATAAACTGGGTAAAAAATAGTGAAACAATATTACATTATTGAAGATAATTAGGATCTTTTTGTTAGTGAGATCATCATGAAAGAACTTCTTAGGGAATTAAAAAAAAGAACTATTGTTTTTGGGCCTGGAGAGATAGCACAACGGCAATTGCCTTGTAAGCAGCAGATCCAGAAACAAAGGTGGTTGGTTCTGAATCCCGGTGTCCCATATGGTCCCCCGTGCCTGCCAGGAGCTATTTCTGAGCAGACAGCAAGGAGTAACCCCTGAGCACCGCCGGGTGTGGCCCCCCCCCTCCAAAAGAAAAAAAAACCCAACAAACTATCGTTTTTGTTGTTTTTATTTTTGCTTGTATGTTTCATTATTGTTTTAATGGGAGCCAATGGACCTGTTCTTGTGGTAAGGTCCTGCAATACACTATTTCTCAGATTCATTGTGTTTGTGAAATCACCAGGACCATAATTGGTGCTCAAGTCACCATGTGTTTCTGTGTAAAACCTCAGGGTTTGCCTATATTTTTGTAAATCAAATTTTATTTTAAAATAACTAAGTTTGTTCATTTACCTTTATCTATGCATTTTTTTGTTATACTACCAGTATACAGTAATCAAGGAAGAGACTCCATAATTCCCCAAATTAATGATTTTCTATTGGGCTTGTCATGATAAGGTAAACCCTAGACTAGATTCTTAAAAATTTATATAAAGTACACATTCTTACATATACATTTGCTTGAATATACAGATAGCACAAAAATGCTGCTTTAATATTAATATCCAAGTATAACTAAATCTAGATTGGTCTTTCATTTTCACTGTTAAAATCATCATTGTTAATACCAAAGAGTTGCAGGAAAGATAAGGAAAGGAAAGATAAGAATTCCAGAATCATGCTCAAAGAAAGCAGAAAAGTCTAGATTAAAAGAGAATTCAGAATTACTAGTTTTAGTAAGCACGTCTTATTTTATATGTTTTATTCTGACACTATTTTTTATAAAGAACTATTCGTTTTTATGTGTTTTGATTTTTATAAATTAATTTATTTAAACTCTAGGTTATAAAGATTTCCCCCCACAATTACAAAGTTTTCATGATTAAGTTTAAGTCATACAATCTACAACACTCTTCACCAGTGCACATTTTCCACCACTAATGTCTCCATTTTTTCCTCCTGCCTTTCCCCATATCCTCTCCTCTATATGCTTCTGGGAGGACATTTTTCTTCTTTCTCTTTTTCTATCCTTTCTTTTTTTTCTTTTTGACACTCTGATTTACATTATTGTTACTGAAGTAGTATTATGCGTATCACATTATCTTCTTTCAGCACCCAGTTTTTCTTTCTTTCTTTCTTTCTTTCTTTCTTTCTTTCTTTCTTTCTTTCTTTCTTTCTTTCTTTCTTTCTTTCTTTCTTTCTTTCTTTCTTTCTTTCTTTCTTTCTTTCTTTCTTTCTTTCTTCCTTCCTTCCTTCCTTCCTTCCTTCCTTCCTTCCTTCCTTCCTTCCTTCCTTCCTTCCTTCCTTCCTTCCTTCCTTCCTTCCTTCCTTCCTTCTTTCTTTCTTTCTTTCTTTCTTTCTTACTTTCTTTCTTTCTTTCTTTCTTTCTTTCTTTCTTTCTTTCTTTCTTTCTTTCTTTCTTTCTTTCTTTCTTTCTTTCTTTCTTACTTCCTTCCTTCCTTCCTTCCTTTCTTTTTTCTTTTCTTTTCTTTTCTTTTCTTTTCTTTTCTTTTCTTTTCTTTTCTTTTCTTTTCTTTCTTTCTTTTTTTTTTTTTTTGGGTTTTTGGGCCACATCCTGCAGTGCTCAGGGCTTACTCCTGGTTATCTACTCAGAAATAGTCTCTGGCAGGCACCAGGGACCATATGAGACACCGGAATTCGAACCAACCACCTTAGGTCCTGGGTCACCTGCTTGCAAGGCAAATGCCGCTGTGCTATCTTCTCCGGCCCCACAGCACCGAGTTCTTGTCCAGAGAAAGTATTTCTATCAGTCATTGACCTAGTGGCAATTTCTCTATCCAGGCTGCACTTCCCTACTCTTTGTGTCAAGCTTCCATAGACGAAACATCCTGATTCTTATCTCTATTGTTGCTGAATATTATTACCATACTATCTTATTTAAAAAAAATCCTACAAATGATTGTGTTCATTCTATTTCTATCTCTCACTCTCTGACTCATTTTTTCCGCCTAACACTCCATATCAATCCATGTATAGGCAACTTTCATGACTTCATTTTTTCTAACAACTGCATAGTATTCCATTGTGTAGATATACAATTGTTTCTTTATCCACTCTTCTGTTCTTGGATACCTGGGTTATTTCCAGATTTTGCCTATTGTTACTAGTGTTGCAGAAACATTTAAATGCAGAGGGCTGTGAGGTACTGTTTTGGGGGCTCCTAGGGTTTATTCCTAGAGTGATATTTCTGGATCATATGAAATCTGATATTTCTAGGTTTTTGAGGAATCTCCACATCATTTTCTAAAATGGTTGGACCAATTGGCAGTTACCTTAAGATAAAATGAAATTTCAAACGTTTAATAATTTGTGATATATTTATATTTTGTGTCTGATTAAAATTTGTTAATATGTTTTAATCAGATGGGTTTTGTTTTTTTGGAGGGAGTAACCTGGTGGTCTTAGGGATTACTCCTGTTTTTATGCTCAGGAATCACTTCTGGCCATGTTCAGTGGACCATGTGGATTGCTGCACATTGAATCTGGGTCAGTAGTGTGCAAGACAAGCATCTTTCCCTCTGTACTATCAGTCTGGTCCTTAACTTGAGTATTAGTATCACAATAATTTGGATTTACAAAAATTTTGGGCACTTTTAAGTTATTATGTATTCAAATATTGAGTGAAATTGGGTGGTGTTGGACTCAAGCTGTACATGACAGTCCTCAGGGCCTATTCCTAATTCTGTGCTCAGGAGTGACACCTGGTGGTGCATGGAGGAACCATGTGTGGTAGTGAGATTTAATTTGGTTTGACATGATGCAAGGCAAGTGCCTTAATACCTGTACATTTTTCTCTGGCACATTTTTGTTTGCTTTGAATTAAATTTTGATGTAGTTGGACATATGTTGGGTGTCCAGTTTATCTTCCACATGTATTAAATTTATTTACATTTTCCATTTTTTTGTCCCTGTAGAATTGCTTTTTTCTTTTGAGTAACTTCTTTAAGACCAAATATTAGGATATTACACATCGCTTCAGTAGTATCCAAACCCATTTTAATTTACATATTAAAATTTATTTTAAGCTGTATTTTTTATATTTAAAAATTTTTCTGTGTCAATTTTTATAATTCTTCTCAAGAAATATGTGAATTAATAATTTTAAACATTTGTTAGAATTTATTTATAATTTTTGTGATATTTTAATTTATCTGATTTTTAATATATTTTCTTTGCTAATTCTTGTTTATAGAGGCCTCATTTAGTGACCTGAGAATAACAAAAAGTTGAGTTATATTATTTGGAACTGTAACGGAAGATTTTATGTCCTCTTTAATAATACTTTTATTGCCCTGGGGAATGTAATTATTACTGACAGATACCTGTGATGCCAAACCTAAAAATACTTTAAGCCAAACATTCGTCCTAGAACTTTCAATCAAAATATTTGCTTGGGACTAGAGTGATAGCACAGCAGGTAAGATACTTGCCTTGCACGTGGCCAAGCTGAGTTCAGTTCTAGGCATCCCAGATGGTAGTTGAGTCTGCCAGAAATGATTTCTGAACGCAGAGCTAGGAGTAACAGCCAAACACCGTAGGATGTTACACTCCAAAAAAAATTTTGTCTGAATTCTGTTCGAATACTATAATTTGTTTTATAGGAATTCTTATGTAAGACTTTATTTTTTTTATTTGCCATTCTAGAAAGAAACAAAACTGAAAAGACTTTTTACCTCTAGTCATTGATTTGAATGTATTTTATAGATTACGAATAAGACTTCGTCTCAACCCTTTCTGGCTACTCTTAAAGTCAACTTCAAAGTGACAGGAAATAAATAGGTTTCCCTAAGTCTTTTATTTCCACAATGACTGCTATTTAGCTAAAATTAAAATCTCTAATTCAAGTAACAACATTTTTTTCTTTTCTCCTTGTATATTTATAATTTAGAAAAATCCATACATAGCCAGAAATATTTATATGTATTGGGAGGTCTTTTTCTATACATACATAGTATATCCTAGTATATCCCATTTTTCTAAAGATTCTATTTTAATTTATCAAAGAGAAACATTTGTCTTCAACCATATTGTTTTTTAATATATATTTGAAATTTCTTTGTCAATGAAAGACTAAATAGTTACCTTACTTATTGGTTACCACATAGAACATAGGATTGGTATAAATTACTTGCCAATTGCTTGTTTATATCTTTTTTATTATTGGTTTTTGGGCCACACCCAACAGAGCCCAGGGGTTACTCCTGGCCCTGTGCTCAGAAATCGCACCTGGCAGGCACTGGGGACCATATGGGATGCTGGTATTCCAACCAAAAGTCAGTCCTGGTTTGGCCACTTGCAAGGCAAATACCCTACCGCTCTGCTACCTCTCTGGTCCCACTTGTTTATATAATATATAATATTATATATTAATATATACAGATAATATATACATATATTATAATATATTATAATACTATAATATATAAATAATATAATGTAAATTGAGTTATAAGTGTATTTAAAATCAAAATTAAAACTTGGCTTACTTGCAAGGATTTGAAAGAAAATTGATATTCTGAATCCCCATAGACATGGAGTTTTTTTTTTAATGCTTTATTATGCAGTTGGAGTAATTATTTGATTTTTAGATTTTGCATTCATTTTGTAAATTATCTAATTGAAATTATTGCCATATACTTTGAAGTTTCATAATAAGTAAGAAATAATACTTTCTTATAAGAAATAAATACTTTCTTACAAGAACACATTTATAAGCTGGATTCATGGTTCAAATGAGAGATCACATGCCTTGCAAGAACAAACCTCTCGATCTGATGACCAGCACTATGTATTCGTTAGTGCACTGCCAGGACTGGCTCCATTTCTTTTCCACTGCCAGCTGTTTCCCCTATCACCAATGAGAAAATAGAAATCATATATGTAAGAAATTATAAATGTTGAACAAATTATGTTAAAAGTTAATTGTTCTGGCTAAGGTATTAAAAGAATATTTTACATTTTAGTAAATATTGTCTTTGAATATAGCCGTAATTTTTGGTAATGAAGGTGAGGAGACTACTAAAATTAATTTTAAGATTTGTTTACTTGTGAGGTAATTATCATAGTATTAATAAAACAGACTCTTTGTGGACAACAGATTGCTGTTCACAGATATAAATAAAAATCTTTTTATCAATTATTTTTCTAGTGTTGAAAAGTGGCAAAATAAATATGGAAATTGTTAGCATAAAAATTAATGTGTGTCTCCCTGTTTTTATATTATATATGTATATATAGAGTACACTAATTAGTAAAGATTGTCTATTATTATAGGTACTTTTTTGAAATGTTTATTGGGGTATTATTTTGTTTAGATATTGTAAAAATAATTGAGAAATAAACCAGATGCTTTCTGTTTCATCTGTTTAAATGTACCTAGATGTCAAGTCTTCTGGGTAATGTTGACAGCTACGATGTAAGCTTGAAGGAAATTCCTTGATATACCTTCAGGACCAAATGCTACTGAAAAGGAATGGATGTTTTGGAAAACAGATGTTCTAGCTAGAGAGGAAACATATTTTGAGCACATCAGAACCTGCATATGTAACTAGAAGTAAAACAGGCAATTCTTTGGAATTGGAAATGAGTCTTTCACTTTTCCTGTATTGCATGATACCAAATATCAAATATTCCCAAACAAAGTAAAGCCCCACATTCTAAGAAGGCACATTAACCATTTTGGGACATGCTGATTGCTCAAAAATAATTTTCATACAAGCCAAATTTGTGGAGTTGAATGGAAACCCATTGTTGTCTAACTATAGTTCTCATTAACATTAGTGGAGTAAAATTTGTCCTAATAAACTAGTAGTCACTAATGTCAGAGCCCATTGCATTTTTAGTGTACACACACACGTGCCCACACAACCATTGAATATCCTATTTTTCTACCAGAATTATTTGAAAAAAAGAGGAGAAAGAAACATAAAGCTATAAAAGCAAAAACAAGTACAAACTGTCAGCGTCCATAAAAATACCACCCACATTTAAAAAATGAATTTTTAAACTTAAACACAACTGTTAACCTTTCCCATTTTAATGTGCCTATGCAAAAAGAGACAATGCCACAGATATTACGAGTGCATGTAGGGGGAACTGAGGTGTCAAGACCAGCAGTCCTTAGAACCTTTTACTTACATGTACTCTGAACAGAGATTTGTCTACTTGTATTCCGTAGTGAACGGATCCCGAGGATAGGGGAAGTTGCCACTACATAAGAAGATATTCAATAACGGTTATGCCTATTAAAGGAGTGTATCTAAAAGAAATATACAAAGGAAATTTATATATCCTCTTTAAATCTTTTGAAATAGGAGGGGTCGGGGTAATATACAGGGTGCAGCTTCAGCCTGTGCTTTGGTTTTGTGGAGTCTGGGGAAAATGGCTCCCAACAGTTCCTTATCAGGAAATGTCCTCAAATAGGGGATTTCTCAGGAACCAAATCTGGTAGCAAGCTAGGAACACAATTTTTTTTTTAGACTGCAGTGGGACCTTACACCCTAAACAGTTGGCTTGGCTTAGACTCCAGTTAAGCATAGTGACTTGGCTTAGACTCCAGTTAAGCATAGTGACTTGGCTTAGACTCCAGTTGATTGGACATTGACAATTCACCCTGGAATCGTGGATACCACCTACGGAAACAAACATGGTTTCCTACACCAGTACAAGGGACATAAATTCTACCAAGAAAGGCGCCACTACCGCTATGGCACTGACTTATTCCAAACACAGTTCTTATGTGACCCTGACAAGCGGGCAACAGCAACAGTCTGCTTTTAGGGCAAGATTCTCTGCAATGCTAACTGATGGTGAGGTGAAACCAGAAGATTCTACATACCACCTCATCTTCGACATAGGGCCTGTAAAGAAACCAGGATCTATAACTACAGAAACCAGGATCTATAACTATAGAAACCTGACAGCAACAACTGTGAGGCTGAAGAGATGACCACCGAGAATGACTATGGGGTTGGACAACCTAGTATGCCTAGACTTACGCCAAAATACTTAGGGGTAAGATGTCCCTGTTTTTGTAGGCCAAAGGTCTTTCTTTCCAATTCCTTCCATATTTTACTGTCAACATCTGCCACACACACAATTTTTTAGCATATATCCTATCTCTAGAGAAAAAAAGGGGAAGTATGGGTGAGTACTGAAGCTTCGGCTATTGTAATAACGGCCTTATTGGTGATACAATAATTTTCACAAATATAACTGCAAATGAAATCTCGCCCCTTCTTTTTCCATCCGTTTTTAAAATATTCTCTATTTTCTTTTTTCAAATTTTTTTTTTTTTTTTTTTTTGGTTTTTGGGTCTCACCCGGCAGTGCTCAGGAGTTACTCCTGGCTCCATGCTCAGAAGTCGCTCCTGGCGAGCACGGGGGACCATATGGGACGCCGGGATTCGAACCGATGACCTTTTGCATGAGAGGCAAACGCCTTACCTTCATGCTATCTCTCCGGCCCCTTCTCTATTTTCTTTTATTTTTAATAACTTCACTTTCTGTCATCCTGAAACACATATTATGTCAAATATGTGTTACATTTTCTTTTAATAAATTTAAGTAAATTTTATAATAATAATTAAATTTATATTAAAATACATTTAAAAAATTGGAAAAATTAAACAGAACTTTAACTGACTTTTTGTTTGTTTGTTTGTTTGTTTTTGGGTCACACCAGGCAGAATTCAGGGTATACCCCTGGCTCTAGTCTAAGAAATCGCTCTTGGCATGCTCGGGGACCAATTTGATGCCAGGATTCAAACCACTGTCCCTCTGCATAAAAGGCAAAAGCCCACCTCTATGCTGTCTCTCCAGCCCACTCTAACTGATTTTAACTTATTTTTGCATAGTTGTTACAATGTCTGGATATAGCTTTGGAAACATTACCACATGAAAATCTTGTATTAAAACTTTGTGGTGAAAATTCAGATGAAACATCAAATTCAGAAGCTGTCTGTTACAAAGTCAACATTTCTTGCATCATGTATATTGTTTCTGGATCTCAATTTTCAGGTCTATGAATTTTAATGAAAAAAATTGACTTTCAATAGTAACATCATTAATTTGCTTGATTATTTTATAGTATTTTTAAATTAATATCTTTGTTTAAGTACCATGATTACAAACATGTTTAGAGTTGGGTTTTATTTATTAAAAAAAGGTCACCCCCTTCACTAGTGCAGCATTTCTACCACCGATGCCCCCCTTTTCTCTCTTGTTCCTCTTCCTGCCTGTATTTGATACAGGCATTCTATTTCTCTCACTACCATTGTCATGATAATTGTTAGTGTATTTTTTTTTTCTCTAACTGAACTCACCTCTCTTTGTGGTGAGCCTCATATTGTGGGCTTGAGTTTGTGTGAATGGGATACTTTTTATGTCCATTTCTTCTCTATCATTATTGGTATATAAGAAGGCCATTGATGTTTGCATGTTAATTTTGTAGCCTGCCACTTTGCTATAAGACTCTATTGTTTCTAGAAGCTTTTTGGTAGAGACTTTACAGTTTTCTAAATATAGTATCATATCACCTGCAAACAGTGAGTGCTTGACTTCTTCCTTTTCTATCTGGATTCCCTTGATACCTTTTACATGCCTAATTACTATGGGAAGTACTTCCAGTACTATGTTAAACAGGAGTGTTGAGAGGAGGAGCCTTGCTTGTCCCAGATTTCAGATGAAAGGCTTTCAGTTTATCCCCAATGAGAATAATATATGCCATTGGTTTGTGGTAGATGGCCTTAACTATATTGAGAAAAGTTCCCTCCATTCCCATCTTGTTGAGAATTTTTTTTATCACGAATGTGTGTTGATCTTTATTGAATGCTTTCTTCTCATCTGATCATATGGTTTTTTATTTTTCCTTTTGTTGGTGTATTATGTTGATTGATTTACATATGTTAAACCATTCTTAAATTCCTGGAATGAAACCTACTTCTTTGTGGTGTTTGACCTTCTTGATGAGGTGTTGGATCCTATTTGCCAGGATTATTTTGAGGATCTTTGCATCTGATTTTATCTGGAATATTGGTCTATAGTTTTCTATTTTGGCAGCATCTCTGTCTGGTTTTGGTATCAGGGTGATATCACCTTCATAAAAACCATTTGAGGGTTATTCTGTCCCTTCAATTTTCTGAAAGAGCATGAAAAGTTTTGGTAGGGGCTGGCAAGGTGATGCTAGAGGTAAGGTGTCTGCCTTGCAAGCGCTAGCCAAGGAAGGACCACGGTTTTATCCCCTAGTGTCCCATATGGTCCCCCCAAGCCAGGGGCAATTTCTGAGCACTTAGCCAGGAGTAACCCCTGAGCATCAAATGAGTGTGGTCTGAAAAACAAAAACAAACAAAAACAAAAACAAAAAAACAAAAAAAGAAAAGGTTTGGTAGTAGTTCATCTTGAAAAGTTTGAAAGAATTCCTTAGTGAAGCCACCTGAGCCTGGGCTTTTGTTTTTGGGAAGTTTTTTGATTATCATTTTAATTCCCTCCATAGGTAATTTGTCTGTTTAGATATGGTAGATCATCCAGATTCAACCTGGAATCTTCATCGTGGAAGATTATAAGAGTTCAAGAATTGATCTGTTTCTTCCAGGTTCTTACATTTTGTGGCAGAGTTTCTCAAAGTACTTTGATTATCCTATAAATCTTTGTATTATCTGTAGCTATCTCTCCCTTTTCATTTCTAATCCAGTTTATTAAGTTTCTCTTCCTTTCTCCATGTGTTTTGCTAATGGTTTATCAGTCTTGTTTATTTTTCCAAAGAACCAACTTTTGCTTTCATTAATCTTTCAGATTGTTTTTTGGATTTCCACTTCATTTATTTTTGGAATGAGCTTGATTTTTTCCTTCTGCCTACCTATTTTGGTTCATTTTGTTGATCATTTTCTAATTTTATAGGCTGTGACAGTAAGTTATTTATGTAGGCCTCTTCTTCCTTCCTGATGTGTGCTTGCAAAGCTGTAGATTTTCCTCTTAGTACTAGTTTTTCTGTGTGCCACAAATTCTGATAATTTTTTCTTCATTTGCATTTGTTTCCAGAAATCTTTTGATTTCATCTTTTATTTCATCTCTGATCCACTGGTTTTTCAGTAGTGAGCTGCTTAATTTCTAGGTTATTAAGTTTTTCTTCTGTGTCCCTTTGTAGTTAAACTTCAAAAATCAGTGTACTGTAATCTGAGAATGTAATCTATACAATTTCTATGGAGGAATGTTTTATGGGTCTATCCTGGAGAATAAACAGAACACCCCCTTCAGCAGTGCAACATTCCCACCACCAATGACCCTCTCCCTTCTTCACTACCCCTGCCTGTATTTGAGGCTGGCATTCTACTTCTCTTACTCATTCAGACTGTCATGATACTTGTTAGTGTGGTTATTTCTCTAACTGCACTCACCATTCTCTAAAGTGAACTTTATATCGTGGGCTGGTCCTTCTGGCCCTCATCTCTATTGTCTCTGGGCATTATTACAATAATGTATTTAGTTTTTTTTAAAACCCATAGATGAGTGAGGCTATTCTGTGTCTATCTCTCTCCCTCTGACTTCTTTCACTCAGCATACTGGATTATTATGCAGCCGTCAGGAGAGATTAAGTCATGAAATTTTCTATACGTGTATGTACATAGAATCTATTATCTTATTAGGTTTAAACCTGGTTGAACTATCAAAGGTGTCTCAGCTGTGTTGAGGTCTCCCACTATTATTGTGTTGCTATCAATGTCTTCTTTTAGATTTTTAAATATTTCTTAAAATATTTTGCTGGTCTCTCATTGGGTGCATATATATTTATCAGTGAGATTTCCTGTTGTACATATACTTTAATTATTACAAAATATTAAGCTTTGTCACTTGTAACTTTTCTGTCTAAGGTTTATGTCATCTGATATTAATATCACTACTCCAGCTTTTTTAAGGGAGTTCATTGATTGGATGATTGTCCTCCAATCTTTGATTTTGAGTCTATGATTGTTATGACTATTCAGATGTGTTTCTTGTAGGCAGCAGAATATTGGATTCAGCTTTTTGATTCATTCTGTCACTTGTGTCTCTTAATTGGTTCATTTAGTCCATTGACATTAAGCGAGATAATTGTCATGAGATTTAGTGTCATCTTTGTGTATAAATTTCGTGTGTCTTTTAGTCTGTCTTTTCTTAAAGTAGACCTTTCAACTTTTTTTTTAAGGTTGAATTTGAATTTGTAAAGTTTCTGAGCTGTTCATATCCATGAAGCTATGCGTATTTCCTTTAAACTAGAAAGTGTGTATGATTGGGTGCATTATTCTAGGCAAAGCATTCATTTCATTGAATTTTGTTACTATATCCCACCACTGATTTCTGGTCTTTGAGGGTTAAATGCTCCTTTGAATGTAATTTCCCTCTTTGATCTGAATCTTTGATTCAGTATTCTATTCCTATCTGTGAAATTTTCATTGTGACTAGGTTGTGTCTTGGGGTGCTTTATTATGATTCTCTTTTAGCTGATACTTTTGGGTATGCAGGATTATTTGCATGCAGTCTTTAGCTCTGGGAGTTTCCTGTAATGATTTCCTTAACTGTTGATTCTTCTTGGGATTTCCTTCCTGGGTCTCTCCAATGATTCTTATGTTTTTTCTATTGAGATATCAAAGAATTCTATTTTCATGTGTTCACATTCTTTGAAGATTTTACTCCTATAGTCTAATCTTTTCTTTTGTTATTATTTTTGGGGGGGGGTGGTGGTCACACCTGGTGACGCTCAAGGGTTATTCCTGGCTATGTGCTCAGAAATCGCTCCTTGCTTGGGGAACCATATGGAATGCTGGGGAATCATACTGAAGCCCATTCTAGGCAGATGTCTTAACACTTGAACCACCACTCTGGCTCCTGATCATTTTTTTTAAGGCTCTTTTCCATTCTCTTTTGTTGTATGGAGTTGTTATGCACCTCATGCTCCAGCTCACTGATTCAGTCCTCACCTGCTTTTACTCTGTTGGAGAGGCTTTCCGGTAAGGTTTCATTTAGCCTACCATGTGATTCAGTCCTGTTATTTTAGCTTGGAGTTTTTGATTTTTGTTTTCATATCCTCCTGATTATTTTTTGTGGTCTGTTCTGTTCAAGCTAGGCTTTCTTTGAGTTCTAAAAATACCCTCCATATTTCTTCTCTAAACTTCTTAGCTGGAAAGATCTTAAATGTTAGAAGCCTTTTAAAAGTGAATTAATTTACCTCTTCATCTTGAAGATTTACTGTCCACTTTTTAGTGAGTCAAAGCACCAAAATCTTTTCTATATAATTTCGCATTTCATATTTTGTATTAGATATTTAACTTGACATTTTCAACTATATGTTCTTTGAACATTTGTAAATGTACAAATTAAAATATAAATAAAAATTTGGTGAATGTGAGTTGTCTATTATCTTCATTATTGTCTCTTAAACCTAGAATCATTTATAAGAATCTTGGACATTATTGATGACTTGCACATACATATCTCAAAGAATTTAGGTTTAAGTATCTTAACATCAAACAGATTGGACTAATAATTTGAAAAGATATTTTTTATTTAGAAGAAAACCTTTTATCATTATAGTTTTCTTGCAAATGAATTTGAGACTTAGTGTCATAGTTCTCTTCTGAATAACTTTTAAAGGCTTACTACGTAAAATTCTTGAGTGTACCAAATATAATATTTTTTATAAAATAATATATCTTAGATACTAAGATGTCTTTTATGTTCGAATATGTGCATATAAGTGAATTGAAATTTACTTTATGTGGATACATTAATATTCTGAGATAAAGAGCATAGCTTAAAAAGGTAAAAAAATTCTTAAAGTAATAAAAACTGTATTACTAGTGTTAGCTCATTATTTATGCGCTTATCATTATAATTTTATGATTTATTTATGATCCTTTCCTTTTTTATTTTTGGGGGTAACACCCAGCAGTACTCAGGTGTTACTCCTGGCTCTGTACTCAAAAATTACTCCTGGCAGACTCAGGGGACTGTATGGGATGCTAGAATCAAACCCAGGTTCATCCTGTGTTGACCATGTGCAAGGCACACACCCTACCATTGTGCTGTCGTTCTAGCCTCTTCTGTTTGAAACTCCTCCATGATTTTAGTTTTTTTTTTTGTCATTTTTTAATTTATTGAATTCAGTGACTAATTTTTTTTCTTGCCTTTCTTCTATCTTTCTTAAGGTATCTTATTAAGATTATTAAGATATCTTAATAAGTACTGAAGGGAAAGAAAAATACTGGTAACTGAATGGCTTTTCATTCAACAAATACTACAAAGCACCTGTGATGTAATAAGTTATCTGTTAGGCCTTGAGGTATACTAGAATAAACAATCTGGCATGATTTATTCCTCATGAAACTTAAAAATTTTTAAAGGGTTACCCCTAAATGTTCTAAAATCACCCTCCTAGAACAGCTCCTGCCCAGCTCCACTCTAAAATATTTTTTAAACTAAATATACCAAATTATTTTTATTCAATTGTATTTTAGTCAATCATACACTAAATAGAGAAATCTAAGTATCACAAACACTTGAAAAATCTAATTGCCCAAGTTAATATTTTTAAACTCCTATGTTACCATTTACGCAAGAATTTTTAGTGTCTGAGGGTTGGATTTTTGAGTCCTATGCTCAGTTTTGTCTATAAGATCTCCTGAGCATAGATACAGAAGTGTAAATACCCTGAGTATCTCTGGATACTTTCCATCCAATACCTTCCATCCCTCCAAAAAAACCCAAGTGTAACAGCTATTTTTTTAATTGTTGTTTTTGGGTCACATCCACCAGTGCTCAGGGTTTACACCTGGTTCTGTTCTCAGGGTTTAGTTTTTAAATCCATTTAAAAACATTGTTTCTTAAATGAGAGCAGTGAGATGCTTCAGGTATTTAAGGTTTCTGTATTGTCTTGAGATTTTTGTCTGTTCACATAGATTAATGCTTTATTAGCATCTGTTTAGATTGCTCTGAATACAGAACCATTAATGATACAATGTAAATTAATTATAGGGTGCTGGTGTGATGGCACAAGGGGTAAGGTGTCTGCCTTGCTTGAGCTAGCCTAGATGGACCATGGTTGGATCCCCAGGCGTCCCATATGGTCCCCCAAGTCAGGAGTGATTTCTGAGCACATAGCCAGGAGTAACCCCTGAGCATCACCTGGTGTGGCCCCAAAACAAAAACAAAAAAGTATATAAATTTAATTATAATATGATTGTATACACATGAATTCTTTTTATGTCTATTTACTACAATAAAGCCAATTGTATGTGCACTTTTAATTTCTGTCTTGAAGTCACAGAGAATGAGACAAATATACATAAGGAAACAGACTGGCCCAAGCTTTAAGATCTCCTGAGAAGCACTCAATAAGTTCATAGGTGGCTATTGAATAAATTTTCAATAATATATTGCTCCCTATCCCTAGATCCAAAAATGTGAGTCATTGTTTAAGCTGACATAGATATTAAAGACAGTTAAGAAGTACCTCAAGTTTTAAATGGTATATAAATTGTAGTCAGAGGTATTTCACACAGCCAGAAAGGAGGCACTCACTAAGTATAATGATTTCTATTTTATTCTTTCCAAATTTACCATTTCCATTTTAAATGCCATTTTCTGTTTTATATTATTATTTCTGTTCTTATTTTTGCTTGCCCTGTTGACTATTTTAATCTTTGTGGGCTCATTTTTGCTTGCCTGATATATTCTAAACCTAAACTATTTTGCCCAAGAACTATCCCAAGTTTGAGATTATTGTTACAGAGGTGACGTCCCACATACCTTGATGTACTCTACAAAGTATTTGATCAATATCTGGAATGATCACCTTCTGTGCTATTATTATGAGTATATATTTTATTAATATTCAAACTTTAGACTTTTTGAATATCAACATTTATTTTCCTTTGACAAATATTAGGACAAAACAAAACTTGAAAAGTTCTACTCACTCCTGAGAAGCATGTTATAATACCCGTTTCTATTATAGCTTGGGTCGGTACTATAAAAATTATAAGTATTTAATCACCAATACTTCTGGGAAGAATAAGCCCAAGAAAAAATTCTATATTAGATTTTAGATTGGATAATATTTGTTTCTTCTGAAATTATTTAAAATTTTGAAAAATACATAAGAAAATTACGGGGAATTTTCCCAGTTATAGATTCAGTTCCATGTACTTAATATACTTAATCTTTCTTCAATGCACCCAGTTATAATCCATTGGTAGTTCTAAATTATTATTGAGGATATTATCAGTACATATTGTTAATTATTCTTCAGTGTGTACTGTTTTACAAAAGTCCTTTCTCATGAAAGTTTCAATTTCTTCTCAACAATATCCTCATTATTTCAACATATGCAAAATACATTTTAATGTTTTATTATATTAGACACTGGATTTAATATTTGGATTTTTATAATTATTTCTGAGTTTGATTTGTCCAATTTATAACCATTTTCTCTTTTATTATATTTTGAACTAATTTGGGAGACTTGTGGTAAAGATAGTAGGTAACAGATACTATCCATGTGAACAGTTTTGCATTTTCTAAATAAATTGCCTCAATTTATTCCCATCATTTTTTCAAGTGCCTCGGGCATCAATGAAAATAGGCTCATTAATTGCTAAGTAAGTAATTTTTCCGCAAGTATAGTCTTGTTCCAAACACTCATTTGTGCGTTCACTGCACGTGACCAGAATCACCAAACACAAACCTAGTTATTAACTGAAAGATGCATTTCCGCTAAAAGTGAGTATAAGGGTAGACTAAAATCTCACACAAATTGCAGCATCATTTACAACCATTTCCAGACAAGCAAAATACTGACTGACTTACTGGAATTGGAAAAATAGAGAAATTCATATTATTAGAAATTGCATGTGCATTAAAGCTTTTGTTTCTTGACCTAGGTTGAATGTTTTATCCTCCAAATAATTTTTCTTTATCCTATCAGTAAATGATGGTCTCTTTAATATTATTTTGTATGTCATGCACATATTTGTATTATAATACTATTTTAGATGTACTTAAACATTTGCATTGGCCTAATTTTCTTATGAGCTTCTCTTATTATAGCACATAATCTTTCTTGTGATACTTTTGTTGATAACTTACACAGAGCATACCATCATTAAATACTTGTTTAAGATGTGAATAATGTATTAGTTAACATACGAAATGTTTATTATAAGAAAACGGGTAGGAATAAAGTGGTAGAAAAGAAACTTATTGTATGTTTTTTCCTCTCCACTTTTATGTGAAACACAAGCTTCACTGATTACTTGCAACTTCATTCATTAAACAGTAGTGGTTTATCAAAACCAAGGGCATGTTTTCTTATATATTTATGCCTGGAATTCGTTGTGCAAAATTATTAAACTGACCCTAATATGTCTTTGAATACTTAGAAAACTTACTAAAATTTTGAAAACTCAGAAGTTTGTAAAAATACTTAACAATGCAATGGATCACCAATGCTGTTTTAATTGCTGATAAAACCATACTATTAGCATTTAGAGAATTTAGTATTTTATTTGCACTTCAAAAAAATGTGTGCAGTAGAGTGAACTTGTAACTCTTTGCAATTTGTAATGTCCAATATGACATATGAATTCAATTCTATTCTTGTAAATTGTTTTAATATTTTTTGTTTGGTTTTAGGACCACTTTGACAGTGCTTAGGTTTTTTTTTCCCAGTCTGCTTGCAGATTTTACTCCTTTCAGGTTCAAGGGACTAAATGCCCTGCTTGCTGTACTATCTCTGCAGCCCCATGTTGGTTGATTTTTATTAAAGAGCTCATATTTGAATATATATGTATATATACATAAATTCCTTTGGGGTAGTTTGGACCACATGTGACTTGATTATGCACAGGTATTATTCATGGGTCTTTACTCAAATACCTCTCCTGGTAGTACCTGAGGACCATACAAAATGCTAAGGATAAAATTTGGATCCACTGCATTTGAGACAAATGCTCTACCCATTGTACTATTGCTACAGCCTTTCATATGTGTGTCCTTTGTTTGGGAAAGCCCTCTTAGGCCGTGCTCTGGGACTTGAGGCCAATCCTCATGATATGGCTGTGATGATAAAATTTGGTGGCCATTGCTACTTGGGCTTTAAACTATCTTGGTGGCTCTTGGGACCACAAAGACTCACATAGTAGTATTTTGGAGGGCTGTTCAATTCCAGAGATCAAATGTAGGGCCCCATCATATATGGAATGTGCTTCATTCTTTTGACTTCTTCCCCATTCCCTGCAGGAAAATCTTTTTGTTTTCTATGCAGTATTGAGAGACATGAGCAAGAGACATTTTATCTAGAAGAGAAGATGCATATATATGGGACACATTATGAAGAAAATTAAAAAAAGAGAATACAGTACTTAGGCAACATAAATAATTGTCTATTTGAAAGCAAAGGAATGAACCCATAACTTGAAGTTGATTTATATACTATGTAATTATTATTACATAAACATAAACCACAAATTTAGAAAGAAAACACCTTAAGTTACAATTTTCTTTTAGATTTTCTTCCTTTGTAATTGTGTATTTAAATATTTGATTATAGTTAATATATCTGTTATTATCTTTAAATAATAGTAATGATATTCTTAGTTCACAAGTAATCTTAGTTAATCTTAGATAATCTTAGTTAATATTTTTAGTTCACAAAGAAATCTTAGTTCACATAGTAATCCGAGCTAATCTTAGATAATCTTAGTTCACATAGTTCCTCATCTCACCAACAACAAAGTGCCAAGACTTCCACCCAGGCACCTGCGTCACATCCCATCCACCTACTCTTCCCATTCTGGCATTCTCAGTTGTATTTCATAAACCAGAGTTTGTACTCACATAGAGTTTAGGCAGCTAAAGGAGAATTTTGCCTTTTCAGAATGAAAAGTAAGTCTGACATTTTTTCTTTTTATTTGGTCTTTGGGTCACATCTGGCAGCACTCAGGGGTTACTCCTGGTTCTACACTCAGAAATCGCTCCTGGGATGCCAGGATTTGAACCACCGTCCTTCTGCATGCAAGGCAAATGCCCTACCTTCATGGTATCTCTCCTGCCCCAATAAGTCTGATTTTTATAAACTATTTTCATGTGTTCCACCAAGTGATATGAAATCCTAATTTTCTTCTACCTCGAAGAATTTGATTACACATCACACATACTAATAGCATTATGAGATTACACAATTTTCTAATAATCTCTTGTACATCATAATAATAATACCATTATGAGTTTACATAATCTCTTAATAAACAATGGATGAAAATCATATTGACATGGTGGGAAATTTTGTTTTGACACCAGAAGCATATAATGGTTTCCAGAATCAGTTTGCATTCATATATCTATATCAATAGCTATTTAAAACTGATGTTGGATTCTGCTTTTGATCCATTTTGCCACAACTGAGTAAAAATGAATTAATAGATTCATCTCCAGATATTTGTTAATACTGTTATATATTCTAAATTATCTATTAATATTTCTACTGTATTACTCATATCACCACATAAAGTTTGTTCAAAGTCAAAACAAATCAAGCTCTTCTTTACACTAATTTTCATAGTAGTGAAACTATGATTCAGAACTACATTTGGCTTCACAGTCCATCCTCTCAGTCTATGAAGTCCACTGTATCTATATACATTTAATCTATATGTATGTAAAAGTCTTAATACATAACATTTTTAATTATGAAAAATTATTTCTTCTGTTACTTGGCTATTTTTATTTATTTACTTTATTTTTTGGTGTGTGTGTGTGGGGGGCACCCAATGGTGCTTAGGGGTTATGCTTGCCTCTATTCTCATGAATCACTCCTGGAGGCTCAGGAAACAATCATGGGATGCTAGGGCTAGAACTTGGGTTGTCTACTTTCAAGGAAATTTCCCTACCCCCTGGAAAAATCTCTCCAGCCCCATAGTTTTTTTTTATAAAACTTATAATTTTACTCTGTTAATTTTATTTTGTACTATATTTGTTTTAGACAATATTAAAATGTGCTTAGGTTATGATAATGATATTTGCAATGAGTATTATTTTCTCTATACCATACTAAGACTATTGTATTCCTTTTAGTCATTATTCCACTTTTTATAATAAAAATTGAATTTTAAGTAGGCACATAGACATTTTTATCATCAGAAATATAGAAAGCAACAGGTGTAAGTGTTAAGCAGCACTGGAATTTTAAGTCTATAATTTAAGAACCAAGGTTTATTTCTTTATAGTGATAGCCTTTATAAATTCATTCAAAAATGTAACAATTACAAATTATTTGTTGAATTTATAAAACAAATAATTTTGACAATATAAATGATTAAATGTACTATAACATTGATTTTTCCCCACAATAATACGCCATAGAAAATTGACACATGCACATAACTCTGAATATTAGAGATTTTATTTTGGAGACTCTAAAGTGAGACAATATGTATGCATAATATTATATTTGCAACTAAAGTAAATCACTTAAGACAGAAGTATATACATCTTCATTGTACATATCTCTGTCTTTTTCCTAGAAAAGAAGACGCATGGGTGGACTTACAACTGATATCAGAGGAATTTTTCCGATGAGTGTGTTCACATTTGGTTTCAAAGACAGATTCTTATCAAGTCTGGTTTTTGTCCTGATGAGAGCTTTATTCACATCCATGGGAGAGGCTGGTTCAAGTCCAATCATTACTTGTCTTACTTGCTAAAATTAGAGAACAATACTTAAATCCCTTGAGCAAAATTTGCCATTCAATAAATACTCAAAACTTAATAATAGCCGCTGCTGTTTCTTTAATACAGTGGTGGACACTCTTGTGCAACAAAAACTGCATTTAAACCATTTGACCGTAATATGCAAAGATAAAAGCCTATCTAACAAAACGTTTTAAGTAAGACATTAATAATTACTCATGTCATTTGAACTAATATACCTTCAATTAAGAAGATTCTGTTTCTCTCAGAAGTATATTACAAAAACTATACATGAGTGTTTATTATATATATATATATACATACGTATATGTATATATATATATATATATCCAGTTTGTAAAAACAACTTCTACTTCTCTATGTCTTAAATGTACCACTAGGATGAAAAGTTTTAGGACCTGGGGGTCCGGATATACCTCACTACTTGGCTTTGCAGAAAAACATAATTTCAGCTCAGGACAGTGTAGATAATAGTAAATAAGTTTATTAAGAGAGAGTGCATATCCCAAAAATGAGTGCAGGTTTTCTTTTTCTTTTTCTTTTTTTGTTTGTTTTGGGGCCACGCCCGGTGATGCTCAGGGGTTACTCCTGGCTCTGTGCTAAGAAATCGCTCCTGGCTTGGAGTACCATATGGGATCCCGGGGATCCAACGGAGGTACGTCCTGGGTCAGCCGCATACAAGACAAATGCCCTACTGCTGTGCTATTACTCTGTCTCCAGTGCAAGTTTTCTTAAGGGAGAGAGTCACACTTGCTTTGAGGGTGAAGTATTCTTTCATTTTTTTAAGGGTGAAGTATTCTTAAATAATGAGATAACTAAAGGAAGAAATAATATCTGGTATTAGCACAAGTAACAAAATGAATAGCACAATTGAAGTTGTGACAGACTTACACATGTTTATAAGGACTACATGCTTGCTCATACATTGTATTTATGATTAACATCTAATTAGCTATGGGGCATATACGTTTATATATATTAAATTTAATGAAAATAAAGAGAAATAAGGCTAGAATTTTGTCTACTGAGCATGCTTCATCGTTTGTCTTTCAAAAGATCTATGAGAGGGGCTGGAGAGATAGCACAGTGGTAAGACACTTGCCTTGCACACAGAAGAATAGAATGGATGATTATTCAAATCCTGGCATCCGATATGGTTCCCAAGCCTGCTAGGAGCAATTTCTGAGCACTAAGCCCGGAGTAACCCCTGATCGCCGCCAGTGTGTGACCCAAGAACAAATACAAACAGAACAACAACAACAAAAAACACACAAAAACACACTCTGCAACAGAGACTGAGACAGAGGGATACAAATGCAGAGAGACAGAGATATATAGAAGTATATGCCATAGACAGGCTGATGAGAGGGAGGCAAGTGGGAAATGAAAAACTGGTGGCCAGAAATGACCCTTTAAGAAGGTATGAGTATTGGAAACATGGTATACCTGAACTCAATCATCAAAAAATTTTAAACTATATCACTGTGATTCAATAAAATATAATTAACATTATCTCTTTATCTCAGCCTGAATGATAGTATAATGGAGCACTTGGATCTCAGCGTTCCATATGATCTCCAGGGCATCATCATAAGTAATTCCTGAGTGCCAAGGAGGCACTCTGAGGTGAAGTTTTAAGGCCTTTATTTATCTCATGATTTCTCTGTTAGACACATGAGGTAATCTAATTTCCTTCTTATAGCAGTTTTCTCATGCTGTCTTTCCTCTCCCCCACATCTTCCATGGCAACCATATAACTATCTACTATCATCTTCCTACCTACATATATCAAATGTCTTTAGCTTTATTTATTTATTTAGCTAAAAATAAATGGTGACTATAAACTTAAAATGATTAAAACCAAGAATCAAAAGAAATAGCTTCCCAGTTTTCATTGTATATTTAAAATTTGCTGATAGATAAATTCAAGATCATTGTACATGAGTTTGTAAATGGAGGGAAATAATTAAATGGTTAAAAATTTTATCAACCAGATTCCTCTGGCAGAAAAAATTACTTACATAAATATTCTCAAGACCAAAATACAAAAGGTTATAATTACACATCAGGTATATATGATATATATATATTATATATCTATAGTTTATGTATGCATGAACATGAAAATGATGTGTACTTTTAGCAACACACTTTGGTTTTCAAAAACAAGTTTAGAACCATAATCACTGGATTCTTAATAGCTTCCAAGTACCAACCAGTATCAGTATCCTTTTTAACAAGACATTGTAAGTTATAGATAGTGAAAGCAATAAAATGCACACACAAAAAAGAAAAAAATATGTATTTCCTACTGCTTTATCTTATATGCACTTTTTTTTATCAAATATTTGAGCAAATGCCTCTTATACACAGCAGTAAGAGTGCCAACTCTCAGGAGACAACTGAAATTCTCAGTTAAACAATTTCCCTTTCTCTTAAGGGGAAAAGTTTAAAAATAACCAACTTTTCTCAACCGTGTTAAGCATATCGTTTCCCTGGGAATCACTTTGTATTTATATTTTCTGCCTCTCTGTTAAAATTGAAAACATGAATGCTTCATTGCCTAAGAAACTGAGTAAAGTTGCTTTCTGAAATGTACCTTTTAATGTCTTTTATGATTTTGTTTTCCTTCTCTTATTTGCACTCTCAGTGTGGATGAATTTCCATGCAATGCATCATTTCTTTAAGAGTTTATACACTAGAAGAAATAAAAATGGGAAATGGTATCTATTAAGGGAAAACAGCTTTCTCAAGTTTTGAGCAGATGCTGTTGGTGAATAGCTCTCTGTTTGCTCAGCACAGCAGATCAACTTAACCCTCCATAGGATTGCCCTGAAGAAACGAACATATTTCTGGCTGTTAAACAAATTTAGTCTTTCTTAACTTGTTTTACCCTATTATAGTTTTAGAATATGGTGTACAGTGGGGGGGGATGATGTTTTAAATTTAAATCACACTATTTTTACTTTCTCTACAATTATTTTGATTTTTATAACCATAGTTCTCCTATGACTGCTGGTGAGCCTTGATCAATTTATTTTTTGTGTGCTTCCTCTTGTGACATGCCACATATCACATCCCCTACTATTTGCATGCATAAATACATTAATTTTATTTTTATTTATTTTAAATAACTACAGCTGATTTTTTTTTATCCTTAGTCAATTTTATAGTCTAAGATAGCATTTCTCAATCAGAAATCATGTAGGCCCCAGGATATTCTAAAAGGCCACTGGTAAAAATCCATAAATGAAGAGTCACAGTTTGCATTTAGGGATCTAGACTATACGGGGAACACTGGAAGGAAAGGAGGATAAGGGGAGGCAATCAAAGTTGGAAGCACTGGCCTAGGAGAACAACAGTGATTCTATATTGAAGGAATTGATTTGTTTAGATGTAAATGTCTCACCTATCTTCATTTGAGTCAAATTTATATTCAAGCCATACCTGAAAATCTATTTGAGCAAATTTGTGATGTGAAGGTCAAGTAATGGTAAGTGTGAAATAGAATGTAGCTTGTGTAAGCAGATCAGACTATTCTGAATATTATCTAGGAAAATATTTGCTTCATAATAAATCATTTTTACATTGGCAAGGAAGTTAAGTGCTAAAGTGCATTTGTTGACTGGCAGCATGATTTTCCATGTTTCTGGCTAGTTGTCATTATGTATAGTTTGTCCTATCCCTATCAATAATGTCTTGTGCTCAGATAATTGTATGCTTATGTATAAGCTAAATTCCTTAGTGTGTACCTCTTGTTGCTGTAAAATTCCCACAAACCAACACTCTGATCTCTTATCTCAAGCGACTTTTGGCATGGAAATTCTATTATACTCAAGAGAAGGCAAGAAACTGCAGAATGACCTGTTTGGACCTTGAAATAGAAATGTTTGCTCACAATTAAGAAATTGAAAGGAAGTAGTGGCAGCAGCAGTAGGCATTTAAATCTTCCTTCCTAGTCATTTACTGTGAAACCTAACTCCACTCTGGATGGAAAATTGATGGCATTTTAGGGCTTTAGTGTTTTTCAGGTATCAATAAATTTTTGTTAGTGTCTCTCAGTGTCTCTAATAGCCAGAAGGACCAGTAATAAAACTTAAGAAAGGATTTTAGTAAAAGAAGTTAATATTCCTTTATATATTAAAGCGTTTTAGTTATTCTTTTAATATTCGACTCAAAATGCCCATGATTTCTATAATGTTAACCATGCTAATCTGAAATTTAAAAATACTAATTAAACAAATGTATGCTTATCTTGTTTATCTCATTATCTCTATTAAGTAATAGAACATATAAAGAGTGGAAGGCCCTGTTCAAATAACTTCCCAATGACTTATAAAGCTTAATGTTAATTTTGACTATTTTAAAACTCATTTAAATGGAATAATGCTGCAGTATTCTTTCATGTACTATCTAGTTTGCTTTCTTTGTGAGATTATCCATGATGTTACACTTTACTTTTTGTTAATTGTCTCTCATGTGTAACACTTTAGTTTGACTGTTCCACATTTAAAAAAATCATGAGTAATATATTTTGGGGGAGACAGTTGGGCCAAACCCATAATTGCTCATAATTCACTTTGACTCTGAATAAAGAGCACTCCTGGCAGGGCTAATGGGAACTGGTGATGGCAATCAAATGTTGGTCCATCCTTGCAATACAAACATCCTAACACCTGTGGCATTTCCAAATAATTAATACTTTTTTCATCTTTCCCTCCCAAATAATTAATAATTTTGACTGACATTTGAAATGTGTCTTCTTTTGTACTCTTGCAAACAATGCAACAATGAATGCTCTTGTTTATTTTCAAAAGTTGCAGCATGATGGGTATTCATGTTTGTGGTTGCTGTTTGATATTATCTGAATGTTTTTAACTCTCTTACATGAGTACAACAGTTTTTCAATGTGAGCATGCCAATGTTTACTTTTATCAACAGCAGATAGCCATATTTTCTAAAATTTGTTTTGAGGTTTCTTTTTTTTATCTCTCTCCTAATAATACAATTTTTTTTACTAGTGTAGCTTTAAGATAGTTTGCATCATTTTGTACAAAAAAGTTTATCAATCTTAAAATGTATTATTATGGATATATTGAGTATTTGTATTTCCAAATGCACTTTCAAATTTACATGCTTTCTTTATTTAATTTTTGCACCATAGTTTACAATACTGTTAATGTTAATTTCTTATTCATAAAACATTATAGCACATTGCCCTCTTATAAAGGGCACTGCTTCCCTCCATCATTGTCCTAGTGTTTTCACCATACCCCCATTTCCTGTAGCCTCCTCCCTTCCCTGTTATAGCCTACTGAAGACCAGTTGTCAATTTTTGTTGCCTTTTGGCATTTGTTATACCTCTCTTTTGATTCTTTATACCCTACATATGAGAGAAATCATTGTCTTTCCCCTCCTGACCCACTTCACTTACATAATACTCTTCAGATATACCTACATATCATATAGCCAAGTAGTATTCTATTGTTTGTATAAACATTTATCCATTCATATCAGTTTTTTAGATGCCTGGATTGTTTCTGTAGTTTGGCTATTGTGAACAGTGTTCAATGAACATTGAAGTAAATATGTCTTTTGTGAAATATTTGGTTCCTTAGTATAAATATTAAGAAGTGGAATTCCTGCATCCTATGAAGTTCAATTCACAGGGTTTTTTTTTTTTGTGAGAAGTGTCCATTTTGTTTTTCAAAAAGATTTAATTAGTCAACATTCATATAAACAGTAAATGAGTGTCCCTTTTCTCCCACATCTATGTCAAAATTTTGTTTCATTAATTCTTTGTGATTTGTGTGCCAATCTCACTGATGTGGGAAGATACCTTATTATTGTTTTATTTTCATTTATCTGATGAGAAGTTATGAAGATTTCCTTCATATACCATTGACCATGTGTATGTCTTTGAAGAAGACCAGCTATTTCTCCCATATTTTGAACAAATATTTTTTTCTCAGACTGATGGTTGCCCTTTTATTCTGAACCTCATTTCACAGTGCAGAAGTTTCTTATTTTGATAAAATTACATTTATTTATTCGTCTTTGCTTCAGTTTTCTTGTCAATGATAATTGAATCTTTAAAGAAAACTTTAGATTCAGTGTCATGAAGTATACTACCTGTGTGCTTCTGACTATAGGTTGTAGTCTAATACTGAGATCCTTAATGCATTTGGATATTAGTTTTAGGCATAACATTCAGAAAGGCATCTGAACTTAATTTTTAACATGTGATCACTAATTATCCCAACACCATTTGTTAAAGATGAATTTTTGTTGTTGCTTTTTGACTTCATACTTTCATTCCTTCATCAAAGATAAATCTGATCATTTGTCTTTGGACTTTTGCCTCTATTCCTTTTGTCTGAAATTCTGTATTTATTCCAGTACACTGTTTGATTACGATTATTATATGATATAGATTAAAGTTTGGGAGAGATAATCCTCCTATCTTTCCTCCCTAATTTTTGGCTATTCAATAAATTACTTAGTTTTTATATTAATTTTAATGGTAGTTGATCCATGTCATTAAAAAGTGTCATGAGTATTTATTTATTTGTTTATTGATTTTTGCTTTTGGGGCTACAACCAGAGATGCTCAGAGGTTACTCCTGGCTATGTGATCAGAAATTGCTCCTGTTTGGGGACCAGATGAGTCCATCCTAGCTTAACTGCGTGCAAGGCAAACACATTATGACTTGCCTTACGGCCACCACTCTGGCCCCAATGTCATGAGTATTTTTATAGGTACTGCATTGAATTGGTACAATGTTTTGGGCATGATTTTCATTTGATAATGTTAGTTCTTTCAATTTATAAATGGATATGTGCTTCTATTTGCTTGTCTTCTTTGATTTAATTAAGCATGTTGTACAGTTTGCTTTAAATCTTTTACTTTTATTAAGCTGAATCCTAGGTATATGATTTTTTTTCCAGCTTAATTGTAGGTGGGATTGTGTTTTCAAAATGTCCCTCTCTTCTATTTTATTATTTGTATATAGAAAAAGCATGGTTTTCTTTCTGTTGATTTTGTAGCCAGTCACTTTGCTAGAATATACTTTGTTTGTCTGTTATTTGTGCCACATCCGGTGACACTCAAAGGTTACTCCTGGCTATGCACTCAGAAATCGCTCCTGGTTTGAGGGACCAAATGGGACACGGAAGGGATCTAACAGCGACCGGTCCCAGGTCAGCTGTATGCAGGGAAAATGCTCTACCGCTGCATCACTGCTCCGGCCCCTGGAATATACCATATTTTTCCAACATATAAGAATACTTTTTAACCCATGAAAAACATTTTAGAAGTTGGGGGTCATCTTATATGCCACTATACGGCATGCTAAAACTTACTCCAGCTTCAGGGGCAACTGATCTGCCCCCCTCTTCCTGCTGTTCAGCATTTTTTTTTTTTTTTTTGCTGTTCAACTTTTATGGGACACAGAGGAGGTGCTCTGTCGTCTCCCTCTAGCTGTCCTATTAATCACTGCACCTTAGGTAGCTGTTCTTGGAGGAGCACTCTCCCAGCTTTCAATGTAGATCACTGTTTATGTTTACATGTTTGGTGACAAATAGCCTTATGTTTATAAGTGACAGTTTTCCAGCTAAGTACATGTATGACATAGGTATTTGAATTAAAATTTCCATATTGAAATCAAATCTTAAGGTTTTTAATTTCCATTTGGTGTGCATTAAAGGAAAGGTAGTCTTATACTGAAAATATAGCCCCAAGCCTATATTTTAACAGGAAAAGTAGGGGGGTCGTCTTATACATCAGAAAATACGGTACTTCTTAATGAAGAAACATACATACACAAACCATACTGAAAATCTGATTGAAATTAAAGCTATGTATAGCTAGAGAACTATAATATTGAATATCCAGTCAAACATTTTAATTTGTTTATTAAATATTATTCCTCAGAAAAATTTACAGTACTTTAGTGCCTCATTGGATTAAATATTTTTCTAGATTACTTTCAAAATATTTGAATTTATACAAATATATAAGTGTCATATTTTTGTTTTTCATTCAAGATTTGTATATATATAAAATATAATAGATTTTTATATATTTATATTGAATTTTATAACCTTAATAGCTCAGTAATTCATTTTTAATATAGTTTTAGAATTCTGGTATTTGCTTTTAAGTTTTCTTAAATTACACATGAACAAAATTTTTTTTCAATTTTAAGTTTCATCTTGCTTTATTGGTTTTATTAGAATTTTTTCTAAACACAAAGTAATATACCACTGCTTGACTTTATTTGTATTTGCTATATATGTTCTTTCTAGTTAGTTAATTTTCATTCTTTATTTAATTTGTTCATTTAATTGCCTTTGTACATGAGCATAATTCTTATTTTCCCATCTACTTACAGATATCTTACTAATAACATTCAAGACTGAACATTCTTCTCGTATACATCTTTATTTTAATTCTTCCTTCCCTTATATTTGTGACTATGTCTCTAAAATTTTTCCATAGTGTGCATTGTCTTGTTTGAGACGCTCTCTTGAGAGTAGTTTTGTTGTGGAGAACTGTCATATCTTGTCATATGTTACTCAGTGCCTCATAATAATAATCCATTATAAAGCATATAAAAATTTGGATAATATTGGAAGAAAACTGAAAATAAGGAATACTTAATCACGCCAAATTTAGGTTAATGTTTGATACAACCCATCATATATGTTTATAAAACACTTGCCTATGTATTAACATAAGCTTTATTAAACACTACAGAAGGTTAATTTTCTGGGTATGAAGCTCCTATATATTTGCCTTTTAAAACATCACTTTCTTAAGCATATCAGATAACTTGTTGAGAAACTAATGCTGTCACATAATCTTCCTTAGAGGGTTAAATATAGCAATGTATTATATACAAGACACAATAATTGTTCTCTTCATTTAGTTTCTAAGCTTTATGTAAAAATTTCCTATCTAATCCATTAAATGATCATCTCTATTTGTAACATTTCTTTGTACTAGAAATTTAAAAAATGCATTTAAAACATTAATTAAATATGCCATTAATTTGTCAACTGAAGAATATCCTTCTGAGGGTCACATAACTATTAATCTAATATCTTCTATATCAATGATCATATTGTGTTTATGATAAAATCTTACATATATTTTATATATGGTTTTGAGAATATAATAATGATGTCTGAATATAATGTCAAATGTGATAAATCATCATAGCTCCTATGTTTTCTATGTAAAGTAGAAAAAAAGAATAATTATATTATAACCTAAAATAATCACTACTAACTCAATATAAGAAACCTCCAGTTATAACATGTTATATGACCAATAGAAAATCTAGCATACTGGAATGGTACTACTTACTTTATATGACTCCTGACATCTAAAATTTTACTGGATGAATCCCATGACAGATTCAAGTACCCCCAGGGCCACAGTCTTTTTTCTTCCTGTTTGTCTCTTAGTTCTTGAGAGAGTGCTTAGTATTAGACATATATTGACTTAGCCTATGAGGAGTTTGTCTCTGTACCACGGTATTATTTGAGGAGCCTAAGGAGAACTCTCAAGCAAGCCAGATTCTCCTAAAGCTAACATGAAATTGAATTAGGTACACACTATCATTTCCAATGTTGGACAATGTGTACCGAATTTTGGTTAAGAGATGGGTAAGTTCAGGGCTGGAGCGGTGGCACAGTGATAGGGCATTTGCCTTGCAAGTGCTGATTTAGGACGGATCTTGGTTTGATCCTCTGGCGTCCTATATGGTCCCCCAAGCTAGGGGCGATTTCTGAGAGCATTGCCAGGAGTAGCCCTTGAGCATCACAGTGTGTCTCCCAAAAAGCCAAAAAAAAAGGGGTGGTGTAAATTCTAAGTATATCATTTATAGCCTAGTGACTAAAGTATTATATTTTTAAAGTATAGTAGTATATTTTTGGTAATTGTCAAGTAGATTTTGTGTCTTTGCACCACATACATAGATAATAACAATGCAAGTTAATATAAGTATTAATTAACTATTGTGATAATTATTGAACAGTATATAGGTATATCAAATAATCACAGAGTATACCGTAACTATATAGTTTTACTTGTCAATCATACTTTAGTATATTATCAACATTGTAAATCATCTCATTTTGTCACTTGATACTAAAGATAAATTTAACTTCTAGTTTTACCCAAGTACATTGACTCTATTTCAAGGATAATCTCTCAAATTTCTATGTTTTGAGACTGGGGAAGGACTTTTTTGTTTAAATATATTGATGCCAGCATTTATCATCAATATCTTATACTTGAATGTGGCTTACTGGTAGGTAATTAACACAAATTGCAACATAAGCATCTTTGTGTTAAATATATTATGAACTATTGATTGTGGGAAAAATGGAGATGAATCTATAGAAAATGTTATACAGAATCAAATATCATATCTCAGTTATTACTCACACCTTCTTTTATTCAGTTTTTGAATCTTATATAGATATTCCACTTGATCCTGAAAAATTTATCTGCCACAGATTAAAGAGTGTAAGGTGTAATTGTGCTAAGTATATGCAGTAGGAGTCCATTAGTATAGTCTGTGGATAATCAGAGTTTATCAACTATATCCAAAGAAAACAAAATCTGAACTTTCAGTCATCCTATAAAAATGCCAGTGGGCATTAGCATTTAATTAACATTGTGACTTATTTTTGAGTATAAGTTTGGGATAATATATTATATAGGTATTTCTGTCCTTTCTGAATCACAATTGTAGAGAATCTTAGAAAGTTCAATAGTTCTAGGTGATGATGCCTTAACTGCAGTTTAGATAGCACCTTTCCCTCAATTTTTACTTTAAGAATGCATCATATAGTCTATGGGTAATACTCAAGAATGATTTACATTGGATCATTGGACATCAGAATTCTTATAAAATCAATCCCTGAGAACTGCAATTGACAACCCACTCTCCACTCCTCCTATTCAAAAAAAAAGTTTTTCCCTGATACTTAATATGTGAGTTGTTTACATATATACATTTGTTAGAGGGGGAAGAAAGAGTTATAGTCGCTGATGTGTCAGCAGTCAACCCTTCCTCGGGGTGTACTTTTAATTCTGCAGCCAGGGTATTAGCAATATTAAACTGAAAATGTCACAGAATGTCAAATCTGAAAATGTCACTGGGAAAGGAGAAAAAAAGATGGTGACCCTGTACCATCCACAGATGAAATAAATATGCCTCCCTGGTACTGTACAATAGTTTTCAGTGGATATAATTTTATACATTTTGCATCCTATTAATTTTCATGGCACTGATAGAGAAATATTAGAACAGTGAGAGTGCTGAAGACAAATTAACTCATCAATTACATGTATGGGACAGTGGAGACTTAGTTTATTTCACCATTTCAAATTGCAATAAAACTGTAATTACCAACTCATGGAATCTTCATGGAAATCTGCATTCATTACCACTTAATTTGAAGTCAGTGACTGCTGTATACTTAACTTTTCTCTAATATTTGCTACCAAGTAGAAATAGTAGGAAATAGTTTAGAACTAAAGCATTTGTACCACTCTGTCCCCAAAGAAACATTTTCATAATCATCCACACTATTTTTTTTGCCCAGGAAACCAGTGAGACTAGTTTGTATTTAAATAGTGCAGAAAGTGGAAAATGAATATATTGTTGAATGAAAGAAACAAGTCGCCTTTTTATACAACTTTAATTCTATTACTCTTTCTTCCTGTTTCTTTCTTTCCATATTCAAGTATAGTAAATGTAGAGTTGTTACCTAAAATTAACAAGAGGTAAGAAGAAAGTTAAAAGATTTATGCTCAACTTCTGTCAAATACCATTGGTCAAATTTATAATTTTTGAACAAGTCATTTTACTTCTTTGAACTGCATTCTCAAGTGTAGGATGTGAATAATATGCCAACCTTCTAAGGTTTTTGAGCTTTAAGTAAGATTATTTATGCAAATATACAGAGGGGAACATCAACATTTTAATGTCGATTCCTTTGATTTAAATTTTAAAAATAGAAATTATGATTATTACATATTGTGTAATGATTCATAAAGTGAAATGAATTTACCTGACAGTTAAGTGTCTCAATGAGTCAAAGTTGCATTTATTATAAATAAGCCATTTGTTTTTTGTTTTTGTATTTTTAATATGATTGAAAAGCAAAGTTCCATGTAAATTGAAAAATCTAGCCATATATATTTTTATTTTAACCCTATAAATTAATTAAATTTGAAATAAATAATTTAAATATTATTTCTTTTTTGGGGGGGTCATATCCGGCAGCGCTCAGGGATTACTCCTGGCTCTACACACAGAAATTGCTCCTGGCAGGCTCCGGGGACCATATGGGATGCCGGGATTTGAACCACCGTCCTTCTGAATACAAGGAAACGCCCTATTATTATTTTTTTTTGTCAATCACTGGCAGCAGGGAAATAATATATCACAGATGGAAAGGGTGATCTAGGACGATCACCTGCAATTTAATTTTGGATCAGGGATGTTTTCTAAAAGTCTTTCTGTCAGCTACAGGTTTTGACTTATGTTCATGCAGAAGCAAAAGAAACAAGTGTCTTGTTGTCTTAGTGAAGAATACAGACCATAAAGCTAAAGGCATGTTACAACATAAAATAAAAACAGTAGGGCGGGTTGGAATGGTAGCACAGCAGCAAGGCATTTGCCTTGCACGCAGCTGACCCAGGACAAACACAGGTTCGATCCTAGCATCCCATATGGTCCTCCTGTCAAGAGCGATTTCTGAGCGCAGAGCTCAGAGTTTTGGGCCACACTTGAACGCCGCTGGGTCTGGCCTGAAACGCAAAAATAAGTAAGTAGATAAATAATAAATAAATAAAACAAAAACAGTAAACATTTTTTGTTTGTTTCTGGACCACATCTGGCAAGTGCACAGGATTTACTCTTGTATGTATTTACTATGGCCCTGCACATAGAATCACTCCTGGCAGGTTCTGGGGACCAAAGGAGATGAAAGGTTTGGAACTCAGGTCAGAGAGCAAATCAAACATTCTACCCACTCTGGCCCAGAAACAGTAATTCTTTTACATTGTGGGGGGGAGGGATTTAGGTCACATCTGGCAGCGCTCTACTCCTCCTGACTCTGTGCTCAGAAATCTGTTCTAGCAGGCACAGGGACCAAATGGAATGCTGGGATTCGAACCATCGTCCAGTCCGTTCTGAATCTGCTGAATCAGCTGCATGCAAGGCAAATGCCCTACTGCTGTGCTATTACTCCAGACCCCGACATTTTTTTTTTTTTGAGCTGCACCCTTCAGCACAAAGGGATTACTCCTGGCTCTGTTTTCAGAAATCACTCCTGGCGGATTCGGGGACCGTATGGGATGCCAGAAATCAAACCAGAGTCTGTCCCAGTTGGCTGCTTCCAAGATAAATGCCCTACTGCTGTGCTATCACTCTGGCCCCAGAAACAGTAGCTCTTTTAAATGATTTTAGGGGATGAATAGATAGAAAAGCAGGTCGATTGCTTGGTACAGGTAGATTTCCTTTGACTTGGGTTCAATCTGGATCCCATATAGTCACCCAAGCACTGCCAGGAGTAATTCTGAGAAAAGATCCAGCAATAATCTGAACACCAGTGGGTTTGGCATATGCCCACGTGCACCCGACATATGTGCACTTGCACACACACACACACACTCTCACACATACACACACATCAAACACACACACAGATTTTACTTTATCTTATTTAAATAAAATCTATATTTAAGCACCATGTTTCCAAGCATGATTATAGTTGGGTTCCAGTCATAAACAAAACATCACTCTTCACCAGTGCAACAATTCCAACAACTATGCATCCCTCCTACCTTCTTTCTGAACAGGCATTCTACTTCTATCTCTCATTAAGATGGTCATAATAGCTGTTAGTGCAGTTATTTACTATTCTATGTGGTGAGCTTCATATTGTGAGCCGGTCAGGCCCTCATCTCTTTGTCTCTGGGCATTATTACAATAATGTCCTTAATTTTTCTTAAAACCCATAGATGACTGAGACTATTCTGTGTCTATCACTCTCCCTTTGACTTATTTCACTCAGCATAATAGATTCCATGTATATCACAAATAGGAGAATTTCATGACTTCATCTCTCCTGATGGTTGCATAATATTCAATTGTGTATATGTACTACAGTTTCTTTAACCATTAATCTGTTGAGGGCATCTTGGTTGTTTCCAGAATTTGAAAATAGCGCTACAATGAATATTGGTGAGAGAAAGGAATATTGTTTTCCATAAAGACTGGACTAGATGGCATTCCCACCAGCAGTGAATAAGCGTTACTTTCTCTCCACATCTCCACAAGCACTGATTGTTCTTGTTCTTTGTGATGTGTGCCAGCTTCTGTGGCTTGAGATGGTACCCCATTGTTGTTTTGATTTGCATCTCCCTGATGATTAGTGATGTGAAGTAGTTTTTCATGTGTCTTTTGGCCATTTGTATTTCTCCTTTGAGAAATTGTTCATTTTTTTCTCCCCATTTTTGATGGGGCTAGATTTTTTTAAGTTCTTCAGTATCTTGTATATTATCTACACTAGCCCCTTATCTGATGGGAATTGGGTAAATAGATTCTCCCATTCTGTGAGTGGCTTTTGTATCCTAGGCACACTTTTTTTGAGGTGCAGAAGCTTCTCAGCCTAATATATTCCCATCTGTTTATCTCTGCTTTGACTAATTTGGAGGGTGATATTTCCTCCTTGAAGAAACCTTTAGTCTCAATGTTGTGGATTGTTTTTCCTACGTGTTGTTCTATATACCTTATGGTTTCAGACCTGATTTCAAGGTTTTTTTAAAATCCATTTGGATTTACCCTTTGTGCATGGTGTTAGATGGGGGTCTGAGTTTGCTTCTTTGCAAGTGGCTAACCAGTTGTGCCAACGTCATTTATTGAAGAGGCTTTCTTTGCTCCATTTTGGATTTCTTGCCCCTTTATCAAAGATTAGTTGATTGTATGCCTGTTAACATTCTCTGAATACTCATGTCTATTCCACTGATCTGATGGTCTGACTTCATTACAATACCATTCTGTTTTGATAACTATTGCTTTGTATTAAATTTTAAAATTGGGAAAAGTAATGCCTTCCACACTTCTTCTCCTGAGAATTTTTTTTAACTATTTGAGGGTGTTTATTGTTCCAAATGAATTTCAGGAGTTTTTGATCCACTTCTTTGAAGAATGTCATGGGCATCTTTAGAGGGATTGCATTAAATCTGTACAATGCTCTGGGGAACATTGATATTTTAATGATACGAATCCTGCCAATCCATGAGTAGTTTATGTATACCCATTTCCTTGTGTCCTCTCTTATTTCTTGAAACAAGTTTTTGCAGTTTTCTTTGTATAAAATAGGTCCTTCACCTCTTTAGTTAAATTTGACTCCAAGATATTTGAGTTTGTGTGGCACTAAGGTGAATGGGATTGCTTTTTTTTTTTTCAGGCCACACCCATTTGATGCTCAGGGGTTACTTCTGGCTAAGCACTCAGAAATTGCCCCTGGCTTGGGGGGGCCATATGGGACGCCAGGGGATCGAACAGCGGTCCTTCCTTGGCTAGCACTTGCAAGGCAGATACCTTACCTCTAGCGCCACCTCGAAGGATTGCTTTTTTAATGTCCATTTCTTCTCTATCATTATTGGTGTATAAGAAAACCATTGATTTTTTTCTCTGTCCCTCCCCCACACCCCTCCTCCTGAAAACCATTGACTTTTGTGTGTTAATTTTGTAGCCTGCCACTTTGCTACAGGAATCTATTGTTTCTAGAAGATTTTTTGGCAGAGTCTTTAGGATTTTCTAATATAGTATCATGTCATCTGCAAACAGTGAGAGCTTGACTTCTTCCTTTCCTATCTGGATGTCTTTGATATCTTTTTCTTGTCTATTCACTATATCAAGTACTTCCGTTATTATGTTGAATAGGAGTGGTGAGAGAGGTCAACCTTGTCTTGTTCCAGATTTTAGAGGAAAGGCTTTTAGTCCTTCTCCATTGAGAATAACATTGGCCATTGGCTTGTAGCAAATGGCCTTGACTAGATTGAGAAAAGTTTCTTTCATTTCCATTTAATGAGAGTTATTTTTTTTTATCAAGAATGGGTGTTGAACCTTATCGAATGATTTCTCTGCATCTATTATCATATGATTTTTATTTTTTATTTTGTTGATATGGTGTATTATGTTGTTTGATTTACGGATGTTAATCTATCATTGTATTTCTGGGATGAAAACTACTTGGTTGTGGTGATTGAACTTCTTGATGATGCATTGGATCCTATTTGCCATCATTTTTGTTGAGGATCTTTGCATCTGTGTTCATCAGGAATATTGGTCTGTAATTTTCATTTTTGGCAGCATCACAGAGAAGATTTTAAAGTAGTGTTGTGTGATTAGCTAACCATCTAAAATTTCATCCATAAGCTTCATGAAATAGTCTTGTGAATCTAAACTCAACCTTTCATAGTAATTTTCATTAAAGATATTTCTAAAATTCATCATCAACAATTATAAAGTTTCTGGCACCAATATAAATAAAACTAAGGTGGCTGAAGTGATACTTCAGTGACAGGGCTTTTGCCTACCACATGATCAAAGCCTGTCGAACCAGAGTTGTATCCCTAGCACCTCATATGGTCCCCTGAGCCTGCCAGGTGCAATTTCTGAGCACAGAGCCAGGAGTAATTCTTGAGTGCTGCTTGTGTGCCTTCCCCCAAACCTTAATTTCTCTGATATTGCTATCATTCACATGAATTTTCCAGGCATCTTTGTAATATCCCTGAAATTTAATATTTGTCCCTGAATCAAATCAGACTAGCTAATTTTAAAAGGTATTTTAGTTGCTGTTATTTAAATGCCATTTTATACATGCAGTATTAAAACCTTATACCATACTCCAGAATGTCCACCCACTTAAATCTACCACTGCTTCAGATTCCTCCCTTTCAACACCCACCCATACTAGCCCCCCAACCGTGATTGTTATTAAACCAGTTTTCAGGTTTTGTTTTCTTTGTAAATTTATAATTCCTTTGATATGCTTCATTATATCCACTTATGAGGGAGTTCATTTTGGATCTGTTCTTCTCATTCTGGCTGTTTTTGCTCAGTGTGATACCCTCAGTTCTATTTTTGTAGACTGATTGCATGATTTTGGTTTTGTTTTTTCTTTTGCCAAGTAGTATTCCATAATGTGTGTGTTATTGTGTGTGATGGTTTCTTTATTCATGCACCTGTTCTTGGACACTTGAGTGCTGTTCCCAAATTGGTCTATTCTGAATAATGCTATCACCATGGGAGTGCAGAGTTCTTTTTATAATAGAGATTTGGGGATCTTGAGTGGATGCCCAGAAGTGTAATTGTTGAATCACATGAATACCCATTTTGAGTTTTATGAAGAGTATCCACATTGATTTTCTTCTTAAGTTGATATGACTCAACAAAATGAATGCCTCACCAAGAATATTTCACCCATCCCAGAATCTCATGGAAGTTAGAAGGAAGGTTTCACAACTTCACAGATTAACAACAGCTCTAGAATTTCATAGACTGAAAAATAACCTTTAAGAGAACTAAAGTGGCTACTTTAATACAAGATGAAACCCATTAACACAACAAACTTCTATGTAGAGGTAGCACAAAAAATAAAAAACTATGGCAATGATCTTTCTCAATGCCAATGCATTCAATTAATCAATTAAGAGATGTAGAATGGTAAAATTGATATAAAAAAAAAAACTAAAGTGAACATACTGCCACTTTCAAGGAACACATTTGAATCAGGCAGAGCAAACAGACTCAAAATCAAAGGTTGTAAGAAAATCCTTCAAGCAGGCAACTCCCTTAAAAAGATTGAGGTAGCTATACTAATATGATGTATTATATTAGATGACAAAAATTATGCTACAAATAGTTATGAGACAGATAATGTTATTTCTTAATAATCAAACAAGATGCACTTAGGGAATAAATCACACTCCAAAACATATACTATATTTTCCGGCATATAAGACGACTTTTGAAACAAAAAAAGTCAACCAAAAATCAGGGGTCATCTTATACTTTGAGTATATCCCAAAAAATGTTCCAATATGCCGCTAAAGGAAAATTGTCTGAATATTGCCACAAAAGGAATTTTCCAACTCGATCCTGCACCAATCACTGCAAGGCTCCTTGGACCGCCTCTCTAACTCAGCCAATCCAACCAGGCTTTTTATGCATGCAAATTAGGCAATGTTCTGGACCCGAATCTACACTGTCAAAAGCCTGCTCAGATTGGCCAGAGTCAGAGAAGAAGTCTATTATAGTATAACCTTTGAACCTTTGCTTGTTGTGATTGGCTCACTGTGGTACATGAGCACAGGAACACATGCAGCACAGGAACATTCTGTCTGATACAGCGAATATAGCCCTAAACCTATGTTTTAACTGCAAAATTAGGGGGTCATCTTATATACCCAGTCGTCTTATACGCCGGAAAATACGGTATTTAGCCAGTGAAGGACTAGCAAAATACATAAATTGACTCCTAATAAACTTGAGGAAATACATCAATAGCATCACAACAGTAGCAGGAGACATCAATTCCACCCTGCCATTATCTCTTGATAGGCCAACTAGACTAAAACTCAACAAGCATATATTGGTTTTGAAGGAAGATATGAACAATGCTTAGTAAACATATATATACACACATATATATGGGACATTTTCATAGAACATGGTCACAAATAATGCCTCCATAAAATAAAGAAGATAGAAATTGTAAAATCTATCTTCTTAGATTGAAAATAGATGTAAAATACAAATGAATATAGAGAAAAAACTCTAATACCTGGAAATTAACCATCTCATTACTGAACAACCAGTGGACCAGCATGGAAATCTAAAAATTCCTGAAATAATTAAAAATAATAACATGAACAATCGGAATTTGTGGCATACAGAAAAAAGGCAGTATTAAGAGAAAATTTATAGCTTTGTAAGCATTCTTCTAGAAGAAAGGGCCTACATAAATACCTTAATAGTAAATCGTAAAATTGGAAAATGAGTAACAAAATGTGCAAAAAGCAAGCAGAGGAAAGAAATAATAAAACTTAAAACAGACATTAATTAAATGGAAAACCAAAAGTTAATCCAAAGCATCAATAAAAGCAAGAGTTTCTTCAAAAAGTAAGATTAGCAAGACTCACAAAGAAAGGTAGAAAAACCTAATAAATCATATCAGAAATGAAAGGGGGGATGCCCCAACAGACACTACAGAAATTTAAGGGTAATCAGAGATTACTTTGAGAACCTTCATGCCAAAAACAAAAACAAAGCAAAACAAAAACGAGAGAGCTGAGAAGAAATGAATACATTCTTGGACTCATAATTTTCCTGCCCCCAATTTTGTTTATTTTCCTTACCCCCAATTTTGAACCAAAATGATTTTAAATGCCTGAACAGACTTATCACAATTGAGGACATTAAAATGGTAATAAATATATTCCCAAATCAAAATCTGTGTCCAGATGGATTCACTAGTAGATTCTTTCAGACCTTTAAAGTGGATCTACTGAAAATCCTTTTGAGTTTTTTCAGAAAATCAAAATAACTTCTCATTTCTAAGAAGCTAACAGTATCTTGATACCATAGCAGACAGAAATACAATGACAAAAAGAAATTATAGGCTAATATCCTTGATGAACACATGCAAAGATTCTTACCAAAATAATAGCGACCAGAATCCAAGAATTTATAAAAAATATCATACACCTTAACCAAGTAGGATTCATTCCAGGTATGCTATGAATGTTTAACATATGGAAGTCATACAACATATCTCATAATAATTTAAAAATCATATTATAATATCATTAGATGCAGAGAAACAATTTTAACAAGATCCAGTACCTATTCATGATAAAAAAAACCCTCAAAAAGATGAAAATTGAAGAAAATTTACTCAATATAGTTAATGCCATTTACCATAAGCCCATACAAAACATTCTGCTCAATGGTGACACTCTAAAAGGCTTTCTCTAAGATCTGGCATAACAAGGTTGCCTTTCTGATTACTTATATTCAACGTAGTACTTGTAGTACTTGCTATAGCAATTAGGTAAGAAAAGATATAGAGTATATACACATAGAAAAGGAAGAAATTAAACTTTTACTATTTGATGATAGCATGATACTATATTTAGAAAAGCCTAAAGACTATGAAAAAGTATCCAGAGAGACTGGACATGTATATTAAGGTGGGAGACTACAAAACTAATACACAAAAAGCATGACTTTTCTATATAAAATGATGAAAGAGGAAAAAGAGACTTAAAAACTAACATTTACATTGTGACTCAAAAATCAAGTACATTGGAAGCAACATAAATTATATAAAAGACCTATATAAAGAAAACTACAAAACACTATGTTAAGTTATAAAAAAGGACATAAGTAAATAAAAATGCATTCATTTCTCATGGTTTGGAAAGATTAACATCATTAAAATTGTAATACTTCCCAAAATATTGTACTGATTTAATGCAATCCCTATAAGGACACCAAAGGCATTTTTCAAAGTAGTAGATCAAACACTCCTGAAATTTATATGGAATAATAAGCCTCCAGAAATAACTAAAGTGATCCTTGTAAAGAAAAAGATGGAAGCATTACTTTTGCTAACTTAAAAGCATTTGTAATGAAAAGTACTGGAAAAAAGACAGACCCTCAGGTTAATGGAATAAACTTGAATATTTTGAAATTGTCTCTCAATCTTTGGTAAAGGAGCAAGAAACATTAAATGGAGCAAAGGAAAGCTTCTGCAACAAGTGGTGCTTGGAAAATATGTCATCTACATGAAAATAAATGAACCCATTATGCACAAAACTCAACCCAAAATGGACTAAGGACCTTTATATTAGATATGAAACCATAAGGTACACAGTTCATTTATGAACTTTTTTGCTTTTTTGGGGGGGGGGGTTTGGATAAGGCCCACACTTAGAGATGCTCAGGATTTACTCTTGGGGGATCTTATTGGGTACCAGGGATCCAATGGAAATTCACTGGTTGCAAAGCAGCCATAACTGTGGTACTTTTCACACACAACCCAGTTTTTCTTTTTTCTTTTCTTTTTTTGTTTTTGTTTGTTTGTTTTTTTAGTCACACGTGGCAACATTCAGGGGTTACTCCTGGCTCTATGCTCAGAAATCTCTACTGGCAGGCACGGGGGACCATATGGGATGCCGGGATTTGAACCACTGTCCTGCATGCAAGGCAAATGCCTTACCTCCATGCTCTCTCTCCAGTCCGTAACTAAAATATTTTAATCTTTTCATTATTCTTACTAATTTTAAAAAAGAGACTAGATTGTAAGCTATTTATTTGTTATTGTTTCTTTTGGCTATTAATATTTTATTTTCTATTTTATCTTTATTTTGTTTACTTATTGTTTTTATGTCGGAATAACACATTAGAAATAAAAAAAGTACTCAGTATAATATTTTGAAAAAATTTCAAAGGAGATCTATGCAATACCTCATTTAATGTGTCTATTATAACACAGAATTTCATGGGAGAATAGTTTTTAAGTATAAGAATATGCTATATTATAAATTGTATGTTTCATTGAAAATAGCTACTCATTTTATATAATGCATTACCCAGTTGCTTATTTCTTCTTACTAAAATTAGAGTAATATATTTTGAGTTTTTCTGTTAATAATTTAATCATGATAATATATAAACTGTGATAATGTATTCACAATTACTAAGTGTTTGTTAGAATCTATGAATTAATATATGGTCCTAAAACTGCACACTTTCTTCTGCTTTACAGAATTTTTTAACTATTACACGAGTTGCCCAAAAAAACCCATATTACATAAAATATTTTATGCTTCTAGTTAGTTTTCAAAATTGAGCTTGTTTTATAATGTAAGATAAGAAAAATAAAATAAAAAATGAGCACATGGGGTTCTCAGAAATTTAGATCTTAAAATATTGTCAAAACTCCTCTCACTAGCTGTTTGGACTCTAGAACAAATATAGAGTGTGGTGTTCTTTTGAAAAATGAATGTTCACCTCTGTAACCTTTGGACTTTAGCATAGTTAGAATTGATTGTCCCTGATCTTTATTGATATCTTCTTAGTTTTGTTTCTTCTTTTTTTCCTTCACAAACTCAGTGCCCTGGCATAAATATTTCTGCAAAGCATTTTTCCTCCTGACCTATTCATTTCTATTATGCTCTTTAGTCAGATTATATGTTTCCTCTTCTCCTGGATGTTCCTTTGTCCTTGAACCTGGACCAAAAAGAACACTGTAAATGCTAATGCATTCAGAGTTGTCTTCCTGGATTGTCTTGAATCTTTCCCTTTACTTTCTTCCTGCTGGCATTCTGCTGCTGCTATGTGTAGCTTATATTCCTGGAGGTCACACTGATTTGCCTTAGGCTGCTCCTTACACAGATGTAGAACAACATAATCTTTTCCATAGACTTTAGGCCTCCATCTGTTCACATATATAACCATTACTCAACCTTTCCTTATATATAAGGCTTTTTATGAGTTTTATACTTTGGTTTCTTAAAGTATATAGACATCATTCCTCTTCATTTTTCAGTTGAACAAACAGAATTGAAATCTAGTTATATTTGGTGCATTGAAACATTAAATGAACCAGGTTGGAGTTCAGAAGTATATCTTTGCCTGGGATGTGCAAGGTTCAGATTTCAGTACCCACTCCCTCTTATCACACTCATACACACACATACAATTAAAACATGCATTGCCTCCTGGAACACAGTGAAGAAATCTAAAATAATTAAGATGGATAATAAATTATAGAAATAAAAAGGAATGAAGACAAAAACAACTGAGAGATGTCATTTAAGTTTACAGATAAGTAAGATGGACATGTAATAAATGTAGTGAATTTGAAGGTATGAGATTTTGTGGAAGAAGTTAAAGACAAAACCAAGAATATTGGTTTATTTTTATTAAGGAAAAAAAAGAAAAGCAAACATTAGATTCCTTCTCCTACCACTGACAAACAGGCTTCTTCTTTCCAAATTATAACAAAAATAAATAAATATATTTCTTTTCTAAATAAACTTTGTTTGGAGGGATATTTAATCAGTTTTCCCAAGAACAATAGAAAAGGAGAGTTTTCTTTTAGAAAAATGAAGAGATTACACACATTTCTATGTATTTAACCATCCAAATTTTTCCCTATCTAGCCTACGTACAAGGTTCTAGAGTCATCTAAAATTCTCATGCTATAACAAGTGATTAGCAGAGTACCAGTAGAAATATACATAAATCAATATCAAAATTGAAAAAATTGAGACTCAATGAAAATAGAATTCATGCATAAAATGGTAGACATTTTTGTAAAGTTTAATTAATGTTATAGAAGAGAAAAGATAAAATGCTGTGCTCATCAAACAAAACAATATGCTATTTATTTATCAAAGAAACATCAGGAAATTAGAAATACTTTGAAATTAAAATTATAACAGCTAAATCTAAGTGTTCAAAAATTATATTCCAGACAGCAGTTAGAAACAAAGACAATGAGAAGGGAGAAGGTCAACACCCAAACAAGAGGAGTTTCACAAAAAAATTAGCAAAGAATCAGGTGTGATATTAAGAATTAAAAAGGAGAGATTGAAAAGAAAGTGGATAAACTAGTTTTTAGAATTATAGAACCCTAGAAGTACTCTGGAAAATATTTTGAGAAATGACACAATCTAGCATAGCATAACATACCAAATGTCAAAAATACAGGGTAAAATGTTTGTATTTCTTGAAGAAAATGGATGAAGTAACAGATTATAGAATTATAGGTAAAAATATCCATAATAATACTAGAAGTTGGAAAATAAAAGTACAAATTATCAACAATTATTATCTATTGCTTCCTTAATTTATTCCTAAAATAGCAATTGAAGTCAGTATATACACTTATATACAAGTCTTTGTAGTTTCCAACAAAAATTTTGAATTATGTATTAGTTTACATACTCTCTGTTCCTTTCCAGTAATACGGCACTTCAATTTGGAAGTTATCTCAATCTTTGTGCACCAAATAATTACACTGTTTTAATACATGAAACAGTCATTAAAATAATTTGGGTTATTTTTGTTTTGTTTTCTTTTCTTTTCTTTTATGGATGGATCACACCCTACAGTTGTGTTAAGGGCTCACACCTGGTTCTGCATTCAGAATTACTCCTTCTGAGACTCAGGAATATGGGAACATATGGGGTACTTCCTCCCTCCCTCCCTCCCTCCCTGCCTCCCTGCCTCCCTCCCTCCCTCCCTTCCCTCCTTCCCTCCCTTCCTTTCTCCCTCCCTCCCTCCCTTACTCCCTCCCTCCCTCCCTTCCTTTCTCCCTCCCTCCCTCCCTCCCTTCCTTCCTTCCGCCCTCCCTTCTTTCCCCCCCTCCCTCCCTCCTTACTTCCTTCCTCCTTCCCTCCCTTCCTTCCTTCCTTCCTTCCTTCCTTCCTTCCTTCCTTCCTTCCTTCCTTCCTTCCTTCCTTCCTTCCTTCCTCCTTCCCTCCCTCCCTTCCCTTCCTTCCTTCCTTCCTCCCTCCCTTCCCTTCCTTCCTTCCTTCCTTCCTTCCTTCCTTCCTTCCTTCCTTCCTTCCTTCCTTCCTTCCTTCCTTCCTTCCTTCCTTCCTTCCTTCCTCCCTTCCTTCTTTTCTTAACCCTACTCTTCTTTCTTCTCTCTTTCCTCTTTTCCTCCCTCCCATCTTTCCTCGTTTTTTCTTTTAGGCCACACCTAGCTTTGTTCTGTACTTAATCAATCTTCTCTGCATTTTCAGGGATCACACCTGATGGGCTTAGAAGACATAGGGACCGAAGAGATAGCATGAAGGTAAGGTGTTTACCTTTCATGCAGAAGGTTATCGGTTCTAATCCCGACGTCCCATATGGTCCCCCGTGCGTACCAGGGCAATTTCTGAGCACGGAGCCAGGAAAAACCCCTGAGCACTGCCGGGTGTGACCCAAAAGCCACAAAAAAAAAAAAAAAAAGAAGACATAGAGGTGCTTAGGATCAAGCCCAGATTGATTGCTTCCAAGACCTTACCCACTGTACTATATGTCTTTGCTAATTGTTACCTATTTCTAAGAATTCCATTAAGAATATCACACAATATTTATGGTGAAACACAATGTTTTACCCTGTTTTTAACCAATATTTGAAGAGTAGCTACTTATTGAAAAATAGTTAAATAATAGATCATCTATAAAATAGGGTATCTTTATATAATAAATTTGAGATATTTATAATACTGAATCATTTGCTAGCTTTGCTAAGAAAAATTTGTACTTGACCAGCAACATCAGGAGAATTTGGCTTCTTAACTTCTGGCAGAATTGCTCTTAAACATTCTAGACCAATTAAAATTGCATTTTATCATAAAATTTATTCATACCTATGTCACCAATTTTAACACTTAGAAACTTCCATTTCTTATAATTTCTTTTTTATGTACAAGTTAAATAACTGAAATTTCCATTTTAATTATTTCACGTTTACTTTTTGGTTCTTTGTTATACTAGTTGACCAATTAATTTTCATCTCTCTTCTCCTCCCTGCCCCCTCTCTCTCAAAGATTGTTTTACCTTGAGGGTGAAACATTTTTTCTTATAGCATAGCATTTTGGAAAAATAAAGAAGATAATAGTTTTTAAAACTGAATTTGGAACTCTAACAAATCGTAGTCTTTTGAATAATTCTAAACCTTTGAAGAGTTTGGTCTTCTACTAACCTGAAATATCTAAAATCAGCTTTATATACTTTAAAGTAGTGTACTTTCCTAATAATTTCAATTTTGGTTCATTTATACAAATAGTAAGCTATATTATTAGTTATCAAATAACATTATTAGTTTAATAAATATTGCTTTATTAAATAAATAAATTTACTCTTCATTTTCTTTTTTCAAGTAATAAAATATGATATACATAGGGATAATTAGGAGTTATAAAAAGTTATAATTCATTGTAAAACAATTATATTTTGAGCATAAATTTTGTCTAAATAGAATTAATATTAAAATGTAGACAAATATTAATAATGAATTAATTTATTAATAGTAAAATACAACTTGTATAAAGTCAATAAATACCTTTGAGTAATGCACATTATTTCGAAAGCACTGTTAAAATATGTACTTTATTTTTTACTACATTTCTTTTTTTTTTTTTTTGGTTTTTGGGCCACACCCTGTGACGCTTAGGGGTTACTCCTGGCTATGCGCTCAGAAGTTGCTCCTGGCTTCTTAGGGGACCATATGGGACGCCGGGGGATCGAACCACGGTCCGTCCTAGGCTAGCACAGGCAAGGCAGGCACCTTACCTCCAGCGCCACCGCCCGGCCCCTTTACTACATTTCTTAATGCGTTAGCATCTATAATATGCTTTCTACTACAAGATGATGATCAGAAAATAGTTTATAAAAATATATATAGTAAATGGCTTATAGAGGAGATAATATAAGAAATGTGTATTGTATTATTGATATTCTTTTCTATGGAGGATATATGTGGCTACTCCAAAAATCTTTTGTTTTGTGTGGATAGGCACAGTATTTCTGAGCTACTTCCTGTTGCTTTCAAATTACTGAACCAATTTTGCTTTAGTTAATAACTTGATTAACTGGATAATGGTTGCTGTCCTTTTATCAACTCAGTAGCACTACATCTCCATTATAAATGACTAGTCAATGACATAAATCTCTTTGTATAATAACACATAAAATCCTTTATCTCTTAAGGGTTGTCTCACAGAAATAGTAACCAGTACAGAATTTTTCACTGGAAAAAGCTGCCTCAGGCTTCTGTGGAACTACAACTAGGTAGCATCTTCTAAATCTCTTCTCTGGAGTTGAACAGATGGCAGCTTTCAGATGCGAAACTTGATTCAATGCTGCATTTAGTGGAATTAGTACAAATGATGAGCCTGGAGCTGGGTATCTATCTACAACTCCACAGAACAGGTGGCAAAATGGGAAATATAGGTAACCAGTTTATTTGTCTACATAAAACCAAAGAAACAACTTGATGAATTTTCCCCTACTAGAGTGACTGATTTTTTTTTCTCTCATCAAATGAATTGAATTGACCAGCTGCATTGGCGTCCTGTAGACACAGCCTGAAATGTCTCCTGGTCTAACAGTCTTCAAACTCGTGGGGGTCTGTAGTGACACAGCAGGTGCAGAGAGATCTAAGCCCTTAAATGCAATGTATACACAGAGCTCAGCAGACAGCCCTGCAGAGCTACCACATAAGATGGTTTTTCATGTGTAAATGAGAAGGTCTTTCATTTCTCAAGCTATTGCATTATATCCCCTTCTGTTGAAAGATAAACACAGGAAGTCAACCAACACAACTAATTACAGAAGGGTGGCGAGGACCACAGTCAAGATTGTTGGTTTCAATCATGGGGATTAAGTGTACCAGTATAAATTTGCACTTTGGTACTCAGAGTTCAAGTCACTTTGGGATTCATGGCTTTAATGAGATTGTTCCCAGGAAAATCAGTTCTGGGAGAACAATTATTTTGAAAGGAATATTACCAGGATTGTGGTTGAACAAGAAAAATACTTTTAAGTCAAAGGATTATCAAGATCTCAATAGCTGATTTGCAAAGTGAGAAATTGCCTATCATGGTGTTTTAGTGTATTGTTACTAGAAAGTAATATTGAAGTCCCTTGAGATATACATATATTTAATCATTTCAGATGATTTTACTATGAATTATAAACAATTCTAATAAAATTACTGTAAGAGTTTTATTAGTTTTTTTTTTAGTATTTTAATTGACTAGTTGCTTATGTTCTGGGATCACACTGGAGGTGCTCAAGATTATTCTCTCCTCTTTGCTAGGAAGTCATTCCCATAAGTGCTTAAGAACTGTGTACTATAAGGGATCAAATCTAAATTTCCCACATGCTTACTACCCAGGGAGCTACCTCCATAGCACCTCAGTTTGTTTTTAAGGGTCATAGTTGAAAATTTCTACTTATCAAACTATAATGTCCTCACAAAATCTTTAATAATTTATAGCATATAAATAAATGGAATTAAAATATATTTTAAAATGTTTCTTATGCATCACACTTTGTATGCATGCATATGTAAATGTGCCCATATTTTGTATTATATATGTACATATATATTCTTTCTAAAAGAATTAAAATTTAGGAAAGACTACATGACTTTTAAATAGTTGTTTACTATATTGTATTAATGCTTTACTATTATTGTTGGTTGGTTTGTCCAATAAAAGCTACTTACTTTATATACAGCATTAAAAAAAATACACTTTTAGTGAAAATTGATTGGTAAATCATTAAAAAAAAACCTAAATGGTTGGTAAAACCAGTTATAAATGGAGACTGCTCTATGTGGAGAGTTGAAACTAAAATTATTATTGAGTAAGTTGTTTCGGAGAAATCAGTTAAATTTCCATGGTAATAAATTTTATAAAAGATAGAGCAAGAAGGAGCCAGAGTGGTGGCGTAGCAGTAGGGTTTGCCTTGAACGTGGCTGACCTAGGACGGACCTTGTTTCAATCCCCGGCCTCCCATTTGGTCCCCCAAGCCAGGAGCAATTTCTGAGTGCATAGCCAGGAATAACCTCTGAGTGTCACCGGGTGTGCCTCCTCCCGCAAAAGAAAAAAAAAAAAGATAGAGCAAGATATTTGAACTTAGTTATGTCTATGAATACTATCATATTCTTTCTCTTGTTAAATATATCTAGGTAAATGCTTTGAATTTAAATTATAGCTTAACATGGTATAATATAGTTTAATATCATATAGTTTTATAACTGATATAAAACAAATTTGTATACATGTACTCAGTTTTTTAGGGTTAACATTTCTTTTATGAATTAATTTTATTTTCCTGAGTTCCATTCTAGGCAATGTACAAATCTGGTTCTCAGACAATAAAGAGTTCAATTATGCCGTTGGTTTTCTTAGTAATATTCATCTCTGAAGTTGATATATTTATATGATTCAAATTCATGTTTCATTGTAATTTAGCTATAGGAATCCAATATTATGAACATAGACTGAGTGAACTATTTTGGTGTTTTTACTATATTGTTTGTAGATACTATAACAGAATTTATCTCTTTTTTATATGCCATTATACATATGCATGAGAGTGCTCTGAAGCAGTAGGTGATTTTTTTGAGAAAGGAACTTATGCATAATAGAAATATTTGATATTTATAAAAGCCAAGAGATGGGCATCAGGAGATGATTCAGTGAGTTAAATCACCCAAGGGAAGTATGCAGCACTGATGGTAGTCCCTAATTTCAACAACAACAATGTTACTTAAAATAAAAGTCTAGGTCTTTGAGAACTCTTTAAGAAACAGCAAATATTTAATGTCAGGAAGATAGCTAACAGTGTTAGGAAGTGTTAGAAAACACACTTAGCAAAAGTGAACTTGTAAGTTCAAAATCAAGGACCCCATGTCCTGAGCACTGCCAGGAGAGTCTCTACTTTAAAAAAAAAAAAAAGAGTATTAAGCTCCATGATTTTAGATAATACAATTTGTAATGTTCCATCTTCTCTCTTTTGAACTAAAAGATACACTTTTACATTTAATTTATGTTATTAAGAGCATGAATGATACAGTTGACATAATTGATCCAATCCTAATGTATTTGTTTTCAGATAGTGAGGGCAAACTTCCTAAAAAAATAAGAGAAAAATAGAAGAGGGGATGAAATATAAAAGAAGTACAGTGACAAGCAAATTTGTGAAAATTATTGTATAACCTATGAAATAATTAAGTCATTGTCAGAAGGCTTAATAACTGTCTATTACTCTGTTACTTCATTTGTTTCTGAACATTAATAACTTCAGCGACACATTAATCCAAACTTGTGTGTACTTATTGGGATGACAGTATTAAATAAATGAAGTTGTAATGCAACGTGAATGTAGCTGTATGGTCCAGGAATTCAAACCACTATTGTTAATATTGTGGCTTGTTTGGGTATGGCTGCCAGTTTTCAAAGAAGTATGAAACAATGAGGGGAAGGTGCCAGCTCTTCAAAATATACCAGCATATTGCATATTTTAAGTATGATCAGATTGGTATCTTTGTAGTGAGATAAGAATGGTAAAGCAGGGCCAAAAGCAAAATGGTAAAAATGGGCAGGCATGATTTTAGCAGGGTGGTGGTTTGGCCTGCCCTCTCCTCCTGAGATTTCTAGCTGCATGACCTGTATAGTGATTTTTTATTCACAGCTTGGTTTTCAACTCTTTTGGAAGAGTGAGTCCGTGAAGCTGGCCTAGTATAAGCATCTAGAAGATATGTTTTGAGACATGCCAGATGAGATCATCCCACTGCTCTATACTTTTTCCTGTAAAAGTATTCTAAAAATTGATATTCTGGATACAATGGGGGAAATTTTTAAAATTGTTAGGCATCTATAGAGAACAATTTTGGCACAACTCGCTCAGATATTCAACAAGTATCTGCTCTAGCGTTGACAACAGCTACTCTTTACTTATAAAATGAGATTTAACTATTGAGTGTGAGACATAATATCAGTTGTGATTTATTCTGATTCTTCTGAAAGTAAAGGTAGGTGTTATTCTTGATTGTGATTTACTACTATAAGCAATTTTAGAAACATATGTTAGAAAAATTCCTAAGATATCCTACTAGTGGTTTTTGTAGTGATTGTATGATCAGATTTACTCAGTAGAAATCTGAAAGGATCAATAAACTCTCCAAATTGATTTAAGTATTTTAGTAAATCAGATATTAAATAAAACAAATAAGATGTTATATATTTTCAATATCCTGAAATTTTAAATTTATTTCATCTGTGATTATTTGAGTGATCCACTGATGGAAAACCATGCATTCTAGTTTATAAATCTTGACTATTTAAAGTTTTATTTTTCATATGAATTGCTATTCCTCTTGGCTTTTTCTACTCAATATTCTCTGGTAAATCTATACTCAATGATTCACTGGTAGATATAGTTAGCTTTATATAAAACATAAAGTCAACATAAATACTGATTATACATAAACATGCAAAATAGAATATTTTTTCATATTTTATGAAATTATAAATATATGCCCATTTAGGTGGAGAATTGCACTATATATAAGTTTCACTTTTAGTGTTTAGGAGAACAGTTATTAAGAATTAAATTACACAACTATAAAATATAACTTTTGGCATATGAATGTAGAAAATACACTCTGTCAAATTATTGCCTAACATATCTATTGAAAATAAGTGTTATGAAGGAATAGAAAAGCAGGGCTTTGAGGTTAGTAAATAGTTTGAGGCTGATTTGATGATAACTCATGTGGCATTAGAAGTCATGGGCTCAAAGCTCAATGCTTATACTTGTCTTATTTGGAGAATTGTACTCTGAGAAATGTTGAAATAAATAATCTCTATTTTTAAGAATAGAATGACATTCTACAAGGTGATATAATGCAATGTTTTTCTCTCATTTATCACCAGCATGACTTGAGTTTGAGAAATGGGATCTTGAAATTTGTCAGCAGTTACTTGATGTATAAAACAAGGAAATAATTAGGGATATTGAACTTGAGAATAATTTACATAACTAACTAACAGGATGGATTTTACTACAACTTCATTTGTACTCAGTGGGGAATATTACCTTTAAGAATTGGTAAGACTACTATTTCTGTGTATTATATTTTTTTTTCTTCTCCTAAACTCAAGTTAGATACAGTCAATGATATCTATAGAAGTGTGCAAAACATCCTATTTCTTCTGATTAGTCTCCCTTACCTTTACTTAATTGCTCTAGCTTTACCCAGTTTTCTCATCACACTTGACACTGAAAAAGAAAAAGAAAATTATTTTATTTATATGTAAGATTTTTGAGAAGCATTATCAATAAACCTCACAATATTATAAGATGCTTTTAATTTATGATTGGTACAAATATTTTCATGCATAAATTATGGCTTGCTGACCAAGAATATCAGAAAAGTGCCAACAATCAGAAATGGAGATTTAATGCATGCATTTATCATTGCATACCTCCTATTATTTATACAGATATAAGAATAATAAATTATCTTTCATATACTTATATTCTGACAACAATATTTAATATTTATTGTGCACATAATTGCAGATCATTATGCTAAAAGGTTCATATCTATTACCTCATTTTATGCTAATGGAAATTCTATGAGGAAGATATTGTTATTAGGCCTATTTTAGAGGTGAAAGATCTAAGATTTATGAATATTAAGTAGCTTCCTAAAGCTATCTGGAGAGTAAATGTCAGCTACAGAAATCAAAACCAAGACAGTCTAAATTGAATTCCCACAGAAAACCACATTTTGAATAACAATTTCTAGAATGTAGTTAAGGGAAAATGAAACCCCTACTTGAAAGCCAGTAGTAGCCATGGTGCTCAATTGCCAGTCAAAAATATTAGGAATTTTTAGTATTAAAAATTACAATTCTTTTAAAATTGGTATTCAACTAGGACAATCTGAAACATCCAATATTGTATTTTATGGACAAAATTGAGAACTATGTCGGTTGAGGATATACTACCATGAGTTTAAGATTTGATGATTGAGAGATAGAAAAAGAGAGAGAAATGGAGTTCAAGTTAAAACTTTGTGAAAAAAAAAAAAAAACGTTTTTTTTAAAACCTTCTAGCAGTACTTGGGCTGGGAATTTTAGAGGGAGTCAGCAAGACCAGGGCTATACCTAGTGCTAGGGAGGGTATGCAATGCCAGAGTGAAATTTGGAGATCATACATGCAATGGATGCACTGGAGACTTTTGAACAATCAAAATACATGTTTGTTTATTTGTTCGTTTTAATATAGAATCAAAGGCTTATTTCTCCAAGAAATAGCATCCTAAGATTTCCCTCTTGGTAGAAACATTTTTCTCTCTTGAACACATTCCTCTCCTCTTTTCCTCTTTCCTCACATATGTCTAAGTAAGTTTTGTTAAATAAAAACTATCTAGCTTCAGTAAAGAAAAATAATAGCTCAGAGTGATTAAATTTACCAAAGATACCAGCATTTGATTTATCTTTTGAAATCAACAGCTAGACATAAACAACTCTGGCCTTCTTGTTCTTTCTACTGGTTCCTCGGATTTATCCTCAAATTATGTTTTACCGATAATTCAATAAATATTGAGAAAGTTCTATTTGTAACTCTTTATAGGCAGTAAGAAACCAATAGCTAACAAAGCATGCAAATGAAAATATACCAAAAGGGAAGAGAAATGCAATTTGAGATAGGATGTAGAGAAGGCCTTGTTAAGAAGTAACTTCTTATTTAAAATAGTTTTCTGTTAAGTATTACACCCAGAGAAAGAAAATGAAACTAAAAATTTTCTCACAGCCATATTTTTTCTGAATTGTCCACACAGGATTTCGGCAAGATCTGGCTTGTCATGGCCTCACTGTTTTGATATTTATGTTATGTTTTAAAGTGACTGGAGCCATCTTGTCCATGTTGTTTTGTTGTTCTTGTTAGGGTGGCTTGTGTCCAGTTTTCTACTATTAAAGATAGGGTCACTACCTGTTTGCTTCTATAGGTAATGCATGCTTTGAGAGAAATGAGTGCATTTTTGTGAAAATGTTATTTTTATTCAAGGAATATACTAGATGTATTTATTGACCTTTTCAGGGGAGTTGAGGGGGATTTGGACAACACCTAGTGATATTCAGAATGTTTCCTAGTGGTGCTTCAGGGTTTAATATAAGATGCCAGATACTTAATCCTACTCAATTGTATGCAAAGCAAATGTCCTCCCCACTGTACTACCACTCTGTCTTCTAATTGAATCAATTATTTGTAATTGGTGTGGAGATAGACATGCAGCCAGAGCCTTTATGAAGTTTAGGAAGGAATCCAGAGCATGTAGTATATTCCAATACTGACATAAAGCTCTTAGAAATGATACTTTTGGGGCCAGAGAGGTAGCGCTAGAGGTAAGGTGTCTGCCTTGCAAGCCCTAGCCAAGGAAGGACCGCGGGTGTCCCATATGGTCCCCCCAACTCAGGGGCAATTTCTAAGCGCTTAGCCAGGAGTAACCCCTGAGCATCAAATGGGTGTGGCCCAAAAAAACAAACAAACAAAAATAAATGATACTTTTATCCTAACTTTACTAAGGCTAGGTGGTCTGCAAGCTTTTAAATGCAGCACTCTGTAGCATTATACATATCATTTAATCTAAAACACCATGGGCACAATCATATTTTCTGTTCTTTCACTATAATATGTAGCTACATAATTACATTAAAACTATATAAATTATAGGGTTTGAGATGATAGCACCTTTCATAATACTCAATACTGTTTATTTAAAAAACAGTATTTTAACTTTTTATTAAAATACTAAGATTTGGTACTCAATCTATTTTAGTATCAGTAGAGCGCTGAGTATCATCAGAGAAAATAACAGTCATTGTGAAACTTAAATCAAAATGCTATTTCACCCTATTTACCTTTATAGTATAGTAAATTTATTATATGCCCCAAAGATTCCATTTTTAAATGGCAGACTTGCTAAACAAATCACCAAAATAAAACAGGTCATAATAATAGTTGGGCAGCTAATGAATATGCTTATCGTTTCATATTTCTCATAATTTATTCAAAGTTAAAAATTATTAATAAATTATTAATACCTATATACTTAAAATATGATAGTGAAGTAATAATTACTAGGTTTCTTCTATGTTCAAATTATTTTAAGAGAGCTTTGTTTGCTTTAATTATATCATTTCATCCTCATGATCCTTTGCTGAAGAAGATACCATTAAGATGCTTATTTTTACATTGCTAAAAACATGACTTCATGGGATTAGAGTACTTGCTCCAAGTTAAATTTCCAGAATTGCACTTAAAGTGCTTCAAGATTTTTCATATCTCTAAATAAATACAATTTGATATTTACATATTTCCTAACTATTAATGAGGAATAACTATAAAATCAGTGCAAATAAATAGGTGCTTATCAGTGGTTAGAATAGAGAAAGGGATAAATGTGTGAACAGAAAGAACATTTAGAACAGTAAAGATATTCTGAAATGGTATAACAATAGATATGTGCCATTACACATTTATTCAAATTCATAGACACTACAAAGCCAGTATTAGCCTTGATTTAAATGATTGACTTTGATGAAAGTGAGGTACATATAAATATTTTGTGAATTCCTAACAATGTAGGCAGTCTGGTAGGGATGCTTATAGAAAATATGGCTAGGCACATATTGAGGGGGATGGGGGCTCGTCTGGGAAATCTTTCAATCTTCTGTTCAGTCAGTGAGACCTCAAAAAAATCTATTAAAAATTAAATCAAACTTTCCTGTTAAACGCAGTAGAGTTTAGTCTGAAAACCCAAGTAAGAAGCAGAAACATTATTAAAAAATTGAATTTATAGTTCCTAAAAATAGTATTGAAAACTATTTTACTCAAGGGAACTTTTAATATTATAATTTCCAGCTAACAGAAAAAAATACATTTAAGGATGAGAGATACTTGGTTTAAAAATAACATAGATGGGCTGAGTTACTTATATATGTGGTAAAAATATAGTTTCCTTCTAATTGCTTTTATATAGCTGTTAATTATGATCTAAAAAATCAATAGGGTCCGGAGCTGTGGCGCAGGCCATAAGGCCTTGCGTGTGCTAGCCTAGGACAGACTGCGGTCCGATCCCTCGGCATCCCATATGGTCCTCCAAGCCAGGTGCGATTGCTGAGCACATAACCAGGAGTAACCCCTGAGTGTCAATGTGTGGCCAAAAAAAAACAAAAAACAAAAACAAAAGACCACCCTAAATTTGTCAACACAGTGATCATATAAATACCCCTTTTCACATTTAGATGAAATCACTGATTAAACAATATATAAAGATAAAAATTTAAATATATTGCACTAAAAACAAGATGGTAAACATAAAAAAAATTTAGAATATGTATAAATTTCCAGAAAAAATAAAAAATAAGTGCACACTACTATTGACATTTATATACAATACATATACACCACCTATACTTGGTTCAGGGAATTTGCAGCTATAAAGTTACAAAATAATCAGATATCTGCACATGGCTATGTCCTGGGGTGAGAAAACCCTATAAGTATAAGAATTATTGTTCAAAGAACTCCATTGAGAAAATCGGGATCTACATGACTGAGCTGTGATAGACATTATATCCCAGCCATTTAAGCCTGGTGAGGCAGGTAGAATTTCTTTTTTCAAAGATTAAAAGCTAAGTAACTGCCAAGAGTTTGGGGACTCAGTAGTAACTAGTATTGCAAATTCAGGGAGTTTATCATTGTGGAGGGAGCATAGGCACTTGCAGCTAAATTGTCTGACCAGACTATGAACTCAATGTTAGTGAGTAGTCGTCTCAGAGCAGGCTAAGGTGGCTGAGCAGCAATAGTACAGAGGGAAAAGTGCTTGCCTTGCACTTGCCTTAGCTGAGCTTTATCCCTAGCATACCATAAGGTTCTAATTTCACTTGGACTAATACTTCAGCATAGATCCAGGATTAAGCCTGATCACTGCCAGGTTTGGCCCAGAAACTAAAAACAAACAAATAAAACCAGTGGCAGGCTGATCTCTCCTACCTCTAAGTCCCAGAAACCAAGGGAATTTTTCTTCATATTAAGTTACCAATGACAGCAAATACTCCTGGGTAGGTAGTAGAATAGAAATTTGGGGTCACAGATATTGAATTAAGATAAAGTGGTTATAAGCAAAGTATATGACACTATATCCTCATCCAGAGTGGTGACTAGCGGAAACACATCTAGCCCTAGACACCTATAAGGCATACCTTTAAAATTAGTCTCCTAAAAAATAAAGTAAATGCAAAAAGAAAGTCAATATCTGTCATAAATAGAATAGGAAAAAAAATTCCTCCAAAATAAATATTAATTATATTAGAGAGACTTGAATGCTAGAGCATGAGGTTTGGCATTTAATCCCATTATCACATGGCCCTCAAGGCCCTCTCCAATAAGTAGGTCTCATCCTGACAAGTACAAAAACTTTATAAAATGAATTTGAAGTTTCATTTATAAGGCACTTGTGGGGCTGGAATGATAAAACAGCAGCAGGTAAGGAGGAGATTTGCTTTGCATTTTGCTGACCCATGTTTGATCCCTGGCATCTCATATGGTCTTCAAAGCCTGCCAGGAGCAATTTCTGATCATAGATCCAGGAGTAACCCCGACCGCCACTTAGGGCCCCATAACCAAAATAAATAAATAATTATATAAAAAATAAAAGACACTTATAACAGATATCTAATATATCTAAGTGAAGAACAAAATAAAAAATCTAAATGGAAGAGAGGAGCAAGAATTCTACAACAAAAGAATAAAGTTATAAAAAAACCAACAAAGATGGGATAAAATTAAAATGTCATGGAAAGCACAATAAGCAGATTCAACTCACAGTGATTTAAATAAAAAATGAAATTGAAAATGAAATTTCAATAGTGAGTCAAATGGAAAGAAATAGAATGATAAGATTTAGGGAAAATGAAAATATGTTTTGGGTACTCAGGCTGCATTAGAAAAAGAAGCATAACGATAAAGTAAATATAAAACATGAGGAGAGAGATAAAGAGAGAGAAGGTTCAAGAAAGTATTTATTCAAAGAAGCTATATCTGAGAATGTTACAAACTTAAATTACTGGACTAGAGAGATAGTATTGAAGTTAAATCACTTACTTTGTAGTGTTACAGCAGCTGTGATCCAGGTTTGATCTTTGTACTCCTTGGTACCTCCAAGCACTTCCAGGAGTGATCCTTGAGGAAAGAGCCAGGAGTAAGCTTTGAGCACAACCACGTGTGGCCCAGAAACCAAACAAAAGTAAAACAACAAAAATAGAATTAACTGGGCCCGGAGTGGGCCAGGAGAGATAGCACAGAGTGCTTGCCTTGCAAGCAGCCGATCCAGAACCTAAGGTGGTTGGTTCAAACCCCGGTGTCCCATATGGTCCCCCGTGCCTGCCAGGAGCTATTTCTGAGCAGACAGCCAGGAGTAACCCCTGAGCACCGCCGGGTGTGGCCCAAAAACCAAAAAAAAAAAAAAAAAAAAAATAGAATTAACTAAAAATCTAGCATGCTGATAAAAAAACACAATTCTAAATTGAAAAGACACCAATACACATTGTTTCCAAATTACAAGTCAACTAAAAATAAAATTTATTAAAAGCTTATAGGAAAATAAAGGCCAATGATTACCTAGACAAGATCTATTTAATAATGTATTCCAACATCCCAAAATGTAATGGAATTTTTTTGAAATGTCCATGGAACATTTTCAGAAATATTGATTTTAATAAAAGTAAAATCAAATGTTTTGGTCTCAAAAATAAGTTTCAACAAATTTATAAATATTTAAATAATATAAAGCACTTTTTTAAAATTTTATTTTATTGTGACTGAATTACATAAATTATTTACGGTACATAGTGACAATGAAGGGCATTACCACCACTAATATTGTCCTCCCTTCACTCCTGTTCCCAGAATGTCTCCCAATTATCCCTCTTTTACCCCCCAGAATCCTAGTGCAACTGGTCTCCACCTTACAGCTTGTTATAGGTTGGGTATCTATTCTGTTTGTTGTTCCAGTCTGGTCATTTTTTTTTTTTATACTACATGTTCATATGACTGATTGTGGTATCATTCTTTTCCCCCCTCAATTTATGAGGCTGAATGATTCAAGTTATACTATTCTGTTAGAGATAAAAAGGTTAAGGAAAGGAGAAGAAAAAATTTGGTATCAACTACTAAAAAATAAAAAAATCACCAAATAATATCCACAAAAGTGAAAAAGAAAGAAAACAGTGGGGGAAAAAAAGAAGGAAAATAATATAAAAAAAAATAAAACAAAACAAAACCAGAAAAAGTGCTGCAATGGCAGGTGTTACCCCATCTTAATATAAAGCACTTTTAAAGAATACTAGGAATTGACTAATTTATTGGTCACATGTAGAAATAAAAATTATAATTCGGCAATAAAGATAGAAAAGAAATCAAAAATATTTTTTGAATCAAGAATTTATCAATTTTATTGAGGTGTTAAATTCCCATACAATTATTTTGTTGCTATGTGTTTCTCTTTAAGTCTGTTAATATTTGTTTACATGTTTTACAACTTCTATGTTGGATGTATATATTTGAATGATTGATTATTATATATACATGTTTATTGATCTCTTAATCATATAATATATATGTTGTGTCCTGCCCTCTTTTATGGCCAGAATATGTTTTGTTGGCTCAAAGTATAGTTCTTCCTATCCTAAGTTTTCCTTTGGCTTAAAATACAAGTTTCCTTTCCTTAAAAAAAAAAAAAAAAAAGGCTGATAGGGAAAATTGTACCATGCAAATGTAGCTTTTTTTGTTTGTTTGTTTGTTTTTTCAGCCACACCCGGTGACGCTCGGGGGTTACTCCTGGCTTTATGCTCAGAAATCACTCCTGGCTTGGAGGACCATATGGGACGCCAGGGGATCAAACCTCAGTCTGTTCTAGGCTAGTGCATGCAAGGCATATGCCTTACGGCTTGCACCACCACTCCAGGCCAGTAAATATAGCTTTTTATGTACCACCAAAAGTATAGTGGTATGGGTGTTCATCCCCTAGTTCTCAGGGCTTACTCCTGGCTCATTGTTCAAATATCACTCTTGGCAGGGCTCAGGACTGCATGGGGTGCCCGAAATTGAACCTGGCATGATGGTTGCAAGATCTGCACTTTACCCTCTCTATTAGCTTTCCTGACCACTACAACTGTACTTTGATCAGAATTTTGTCATTTTTCTCTGAAATTATACCCTCAACTTTTGACTATAACTCCTACCACCATAAATACTTTTGAGATATGTTTTGCATTGATAATTATTTTTATTATTCAGTTGTATTATAATGTAGAAATATGCTACAAAGTGTTTCTACAATTGCCTATTAGTGTTTGTTAATTATTGTTTATGATAAACCACTACACTATGAATATTATTGTGGAATAAGCAATTAAGTCATGATGGCATCATATTGGTAATACTGTTACCTATCATTTTGATAATGCTACTACTATCATTAGTGATAGTAGCAGCCAACACTAAGGAAACAGATGGTCTTGTAAAGTATTATCATATCCTATATGTCAGTTTAATTTTACACATGTAACTGTAACAAAAAGAATTAAAATTGCTAATCAGGCACCAAAACCACAGTATTGACAGATACTGTGTTTTAACACCTTAGAGTAATAGTTAGATTAGATACATGATTGTTTCCATAGTTATGGGAAAAAGGTTTATTGCTCTGGTAGTGAGATTTTAGAGCCTAACTTTAAAGATATGGTGCTTTCATGGAAAACTCACTTGTGTTTACTTCAGAGTTTAAGATCCTGTGTCATAACCACAGAATACTAAAGCAGAATTTGGCTGGGCAAATTGAATGTTTAAGGTGAACGTTTATTGTAAATAACCACATTTATTGTAAATATGATAGAGAATGAGGTAAACTGGTGTTTAGCTGCACTGAAGGACCCCTCAAAAGAGTCAGACTACAAGACAAACTGTAAACAAACCTAAGGATGAGGTTAGGGAACTGACCTGGAGGTGTGACCAGGAACCTCCAGAAGTAACAGGTAACAGAAGATTGAGTAACCCCCTTAAGACACACACATGCTTCAAAATATGCCAAAAAAAAAAAAAAATCAGGTAAGGACTTTAGTGTTCCTATTTTTCTTGCTTCACTAAAGCAGTGGTGGATTTGATATGGATGTAGAAAATCCAATAAGAGAAAGATCCAGGAATCAACTTCCTCCTTTTTATGCAAACAAACAGACTACCAATGGCAGGTCTTATCTCTAGTCAAAGAAAATTATATTTTAAAAAAGAAGACTAAAATGCTGATATTTTAAATTGGACTTATTTACTTACTAAATCAGAATAAATCTTATTAACTTAAATTACTCTAAAATTAACAATTTGCTAAATGAGAAGTAGATTTCTTTCTCTACTGCATAAATTTAAAATGAACAGAGAGGCAAAGATAAATTTGTAATTTGATTACATTTTGTGTCATTTTTTTCAGTGTTTCAGTTACATTAACTCAAATGATACAGTTTTTAATATATTACTTATTGAATTTAAAAATATTAAGAAAATACTGATCATAAATGTTCGTATGAGAGGCAGGAAAATTGGCTATTAACCAATAAATTTAAATTAACCAATAAATTCAAATTCAATAATTACCATTAAACCAATATAAGAAATGTTAATGCTTATTTTCTTTGTGAAATGAACACTAATTCAATTCTCAGAGAACAAGATTTAAGAAATCTTTCTGCAGGTAAAATTTTAAGATGTGTATACTTTAAGAATTATTAGTTTTATTTCTGAAAATGCCACTGTTCTAATGTGAGTTCATATCAGTTAACTGTATGTCTCCTCTGGAGCTTATTGTTTGTTTTTAAGCAGGAGACATGAAAAATGAGGGTCTGTATTGAGATGTAACTTGGTCACAGTAGAATGATCCCCATCTAGTTATATCAGAGAGCCAGCAGAGCTTTAAGAAACTAGTGAAGGGGCTTTGAAGTGACAATTGGAAGTATAATGAAATAGTCAATTTCTTTAACCAAAGCCTAAGAGTGAAGTTTCTTTTCCTCTTTGTTTCATATATTTCATTTTAATATCAATCCAAACACAACCAGATATTTTCTCACAATCTTGACACTTCTGTTTATATATAGCTTTATATCTAGTAGTGGAGTTCAGTTTTAAATAAATGGCGAGATTTGTGCTAGTGTTTGTATAGTCTTCTTAAAATGAAAGCAAAATTGTAGTGCATTCTTGTATAAAAATAAATTGCAAATAAATTTTTATTAGTGTCATATTTAGATTTAAATTTGTTTATCAGCATAATTTTGGAATCAAGTTATAAAGAAATCAATGGCAACCAATTGTAAGACCATAATTAAACTTTCTTATGCATGAATGGTTAAATTATGATAGATCTGAAAGCAGAAATTAAGAAAGAAAATTCTCTTCAATATATGGTACTGGAAATACCAAATGACCTTATAAGAAAGAATAAAATTGGGTCACTATATCACACCATATAAAAGCTTAATCAAAGTTGATTAATAATTGGATAGCAGACCCATAAATAAAAAATAAACTGAATAATATTTAGGAGGCTTACTCTATGATATCGACTTCTATGATGTAGTTAGGAATTTAAATTCAAATGAAACTAAAAAATAGCAAAATCCAAAAAAAAAATGGAATGCCAAATACAAAACTTTTCTGCACAGTAAAACTATCACTAAAATGGAGACTTCCTTCTGAAAGGCAAAAAAAAACTTACATATTTCATATGTTACAAAGAACTAATATGTTTGAAATGTGAGGATCTTGAAATACTAAACAACAAGAAAACAAACAACCCCATCACAAATTCAGGAGAAAGTCTGAAAAGACACTAGCTGAGTAAACATAAAATACTGAAAGGCTAACAAAAACTTTTCTTTGTCATTCATCATCAGGGAATTATAAATCTAAAGGACAATTAGATATCACCTAGCACCAGTAAGAATGGCGTATATTAAAAAGCCAAAACAAGGACTGGGATATGGGTTAGAGGAAAAGCATTTGCCTTGCATGAGTGAGGTCTTGCATGAGTGAGGTGATACTGCATAGTCACCTGAATATCTCTGTTCCTCAACCACCACTCCAGGAATAGATACTGACCATCACTTGGTGTGGTCCGAAAATCAAACAAAAAACACAGATGACAAGGCCATAAATTATTACTGGTATATATGTGGAGAAAAGGAACCTTCATTCATGGTTAGTGAAAATGTAAATTGGTTCAGTAACAACTGGAAAATTATATGAAGGTTTTTAAGGAATATTAAAATAGAGCTGTCATCAAAAGAGAAAAGAGCTGGAAGTTCCAGCTCACCTCAGAAAGCTCACCACAAAGAGTGATGAGTTTAGATAGAGAAATAACTACATTTTGAACTGTCCTAATAATGAGAATGTATGAGGGAAATGGAGAGCCTGTTTAGAGTACAGGCGGGGGTCGGGTGGGGAGGAGGGAGACTTGGGACATTGGTGATGGGAATGTTGCACTGGTGATGGGTGGTGTTCTTTACATGACTGAAACCCAAGCACAATCATGTTTGTAATCAAGGTGTTTAAATAAAATAAAAAAATAGAGCTGTCATAATTTATTCCTGGATTAAAAACACTATTATAGATGATGGTCATATCTATATCTATCAAAATAAACCACAGAAACTCTAACTCTAGAAGATGTGTTCACACACATTTTCATTGCTGTGCTATTTACAATAATAATAATAATAATAATAATAATAATAATAAAATGGAAATAGCCCAAGTGCATTAAAAATCAGTGAATAAAATAATTTGTTATATGAGTGATATACACTATTATATAAACCCATATTATTCCATGAAATAGAGTGAAATGGGGAACTCAGACCACTCCAGCTCACAAGCAGAAATGCAGAAGGACGGTGGTTCGAATCCTGACACCCTATATGTTTCCCTGTGCCTCCCAGGGGCGATTTCTGAGCCTAGAGCCAGGAGTAACCACTGAGCACTACCGAGTGTGACCCAAAAACAAACAAACAAAAAACAGAAAGGTGGGTCTAAAATGGGGGTTGGGAAAGGGAAAGCTGTTCAGCAATCCTGCCCACTGGGTGGCTTCTGGCTAGTCTAAACCCGGCCTAGGCCACGGTTCCCAGTTTCACTACCATTTGAATTCATTGACATCTGCGAGCCACATGCTTCTGCTGGGCTGGGAGCCCTGCCTCAAGGACCCCATCCCCGGGACATTCGCAGGCCTTATGAAAGAGATTTTCCCTCATCCTCATCAGTCCTGCGCGGGTGTACTGCGCCCACATAGTGACTATTATTAGTACCTTGATACCATAATGCTCACAACTGTGCCTACATGAAAGAAATTGTGATGCACATGATCCACTGGATAATAATACATGGTATATACTTCCTATATAGTGCTCATTACCATACCACATATTTTCTAGAATGCTCTATATGCAATCTATTCTAGTAGCCTTTCTGCAGTAAAGTCTACCTTCACCAAACCTAATTAGACCAGAAAATGGAAAATCTTTTTGGATTTAACTACTTTTTATTTCTCACTCTCTTTTATATTTTATGTTCCATCTAACCTGAGACTGCTTTTTAACTGTAATCCATCATTCAATTGATGAGTACATATATTTATCATACTAAAGGCTTTTTAATGTTTGTCTGTAATAGATACAATATCAATTTCTTGGTATAGTCTCCCCAAACAATGCTCATGACCATGTCACTTGGTTATTTTGACTTGAAATCCATGATTGCTCTTAAGAATGCTACACACAACCTAAGCTATTCTTTTCACCAATCTAGTTTACTTTTACCAAGCAGGACCAGTCTGTTGGGGACTGTGACTTGTTTGAGGCCATTTTGCTGTTCTTTCTGCCATATTCCAGCTTTTCACCTAAAAGCCATTTTGCAGTCTTGCTGTAAGTTTTTGAGCTATAGAGAAAGGAATGTGCAGCTGCAGGATATAATTAACTCTAGCCCGGAGGAGAGCAAAGCTGCCTGGTACCGTTATCAGAAACTAGGCCTCACTCCTTAAGACCACATTCCGGAGTGAACTAGGCTGTTATCAATAAGTGTATGCTACATTGTCTGTTCAAGATCACTGAGGCAGGCACATCTTGCACCACCTCCTGATAGTTAAGCAATTAGGAATGCAGCTGGAAGGTCACTAGAAATTTCCATGGAAACAGCACGTTCATCATAACTTGAAGGTCATCCAGCCCCCTAGCCCACTGCCCACTTCCTTATTTAGAGAATGCCTAACTTTCTTTGTTCCTTGAAACCTGAAATATATCCTTGCCTTGTATGGGCCTTCGCGCCAAAAGTATGACTGACATCACCTTTGTACTGCCCCCTTCTCCTTCACTATTTAAGAAGGAGCTGTAGCCAATAAAGATACCCTTGAACAGTGAGACGCTGCCTTGGGTCTTTATTATTAACCTCTCACAGATTTTTTACAGGTGTGGTTGCTCTTCTGCTCAGCAAAATAGGAGTGCGGTTGTCTGAGAAGCCTTCCCAGCTAATTCCTGCTGGCCGGGTCCCCCCTGGGGGGGCTTCAGGACCCCGCACCAGTCTAAAAGGGAAAAAATGGTAGGGTGGAAACCTTTTAAAGCATATTTTCCAGCTTTATATTTTTTCCCCTTCCTTTTTTTCTCTTCTCTTAAGTGTTCTGATCCATATCACCTAGGAAAGCTTTCAAATATAATCCGCATACCTATCTGGCTGCTGATTTAGGCACACAAGTGTCTGTGCACGCCATATAATTGTCCGTCTAATTTCAGTCACTAAAAATATAATATCTACCTTGTATAGTGTCATCCCCTCTATCATAGGCAACCTTTCCCCCTTTTTTCTTTCTTAACACCTTATAATCCCTCTTCAAGCCCTTCATGTTAACCCTCCATATTTAACCTCTTTTTCACTCATTCCTTAACTCCTCATGAAGCAGAACGTTCTACCCAGTCAGATGCCAACCAGCCCCCCAAAGTGAAAAGACAGATTTTCACCATGAGAAGCCGATAGTCTGCTGCTATTGATTTTCTCTTAGTGACACTTCTGCCTTCACCTCCCAGCACAGTGGATTTTTCTTGCGACCAAAGTTGGTTCCTGAGAAATCCCCTGCTTGAGAACATTTCCTGTTATGGTACTATTGGGAGCCATCCTACCTAGACTGCACAAAACCCTAGACTGTACAGCTTGATTTTGTGCATCAGGTCTTACCCCTTCCCTGTCTATTTCAAAAGAGTTAAAGAAGATATATAAGTTTCCTTAGAATATTTCTTTTAGATACAGCCTTTTAATAGACATAACCTTTATCGAACATATCATATAGCAGCAATTTACCCTCTATTTGGGTTTCATTCAATATACTAATAGTATACTGTATACTATATACTACACTATATATACTATATATACTGATGTAGTATAAGTACTAGTATACTACAATATACTAGTAGACAAATCTCTGTTCAGAGTTCACGTAAACAAAATGCTCTGGGCTCTGTCGGTCTTGATACCTTGGCCCCCTATACACAACAGTGACTCCCTGTGAAACTGTCCCTTTTTGCATAGACACAACAAAATAGGAAAAGTTAACAGTTGCAAACATGTTCTAATCTAATAGAAATGGGGACACAAAATTTTTTTTTTGAATTTTAAATCTTAGAAATTATTTTTATTTAAACAACTGTATTACATACATGATTGTGTTTGGGTTTCAGTCATGTAAAGAACACCACCCATCACAGTGCAACGTTCCCATCACCAATGTCCCAAATCTCCCTCCTCCCCACCCAACCCCCGCCTGTACTCTAGACAGGCTTTCTATTTCTCTCGTACATTCTCATTATTAGGATAGTTCCAACGTAGTTATTTCTCTAACTAAACTCATCCCTGTTTGTGGTGAGCTTCATGAGGTGAGCTGGAACTTCCAGCTCTTTTTTCTTTTGTGTCTGAAAGTTATTATTGCAAGAATGTCTTTCATTTTTCTTAAAACCCATAGATGAGTGAGACCATTCTGCCTCTTTCTCTCTGACTTATTTCACTCAGCATAATAGATTCCATGTACATCCATGTATAGGAGAATTTCATGACTTCATCTCTCCTGACAGCTACATAATATTCCATTATGTATATGTACCACAGTTTCTTTAGCCATTCATCTGTTGAAGGGTATCTTGACTGTTTCCAGAGTCTTGCTATGGTAAATAGTGCTGCAATGAATATAGGTGTGAGGAAGGGATTTTTGTATTTTTGTGTTTCTAGGGTATATTCCTAGGAGTGGGAAAGCTGGGTCATATGGGAGCTCGATTTTCAGTTTTTGGAGGAATCTCCATATTGCTTTCCATAAAGGTTGAACTAGATGGCATTCCCACCAGCAGTGGATAAGAGTTCCTTTCTCTCCATGTCCCCGGCAACACTGCTTGTTCTCATTCTTTGTGATGTGTGCCAATCTCTGGGGTGTGAGGTGATACCTCATAGTTGTTTTGATTTGCATCTACCTGATGATTAGTGATGTGGAACATTTTTTTCATGTGTCGTTTGGCCATTTATATTTCTTCTTTGTCAAGGTGTCTGTCCATTTCTTCTCCACATTTTTTGATGGGATTAGATGTTTATTCCTTGTAAATTTCTGTCAGTGCCTTATATATTTTGGAGATTAGTCCCTTGTCTGATGGGTATTGGGTGAATAGTTTCTCCCACTCAGTGGGGGGCTCTTGTATCCTGGGAGCTATTTCCTTTGAGGTGCAGAAACTTCTCAGTTTAATATATTCCCATCTGTTAATCTCTGCTTTCACTTGCTTGGAGAGAGCAGTTTCCTCTTTGAAGATGCCTTTAGTCTCAATGTCCTGGAGTGTTTTACCTACGTGTTGTTCTATATATCTTATGGCTTCGAGTCTGATATCAAGGTTTTTCATCCATTTGGATTTAACTTTTGTACATGATGTTAGCTGGGGGTCTAAGTTTAATTTTTTGCAAGTGGCTAGCCCGTTATGCCAACACCACTTGTTGAAGAGGCTTTTTTTGCTCCATATAGGATTTCTTCCTCCTTTATCAAAAATTAGGTAATTGTATGTCTGGGGAACATTCTCTGAGTATTCAAGCCTATTCCACTGATCTGCGGTCCTGTCTGTATTCCAATACCATGCTGTTTTGATAACTGTTGCTTTTTAGTACTGTTTAAAGTTGGGGAAAGTAATTCCTCCCATATTCTTTTTCCCAATGATTGCGTTATCTATTTTAAGGTGTTTATTGTTCCAAATGAATTTCAAAAGTGCCTAATCCACTTCTTTGAAGAATGTCATGGGTATCTTTAGAGGGATCACATTAAATCTGTACAATGCTTTGGAGAGTATAGCCATTTTAATGATGTTAATCCTGCCAATCCATGAACAGGGTATATGCTTCCATTTCCGTGTGTCCTCTCTTATTTCTTGGAGCAGAGTTTTATAATTTTCTTTGTATAGGTCCTTCACATTTTTCTCAAGTTGATTCCAAGATATTTGAGTTTCTGTGGCACTATTGTGAATGGGGTTGTTTTCTTAATGTCTATTTCTTTCTTATTACTATTGGTATATAGAAAGGCCATTGATTTTTGTGTGTTAATTTTGTAGCCTGCGACCTTGCTATATGAGTCTATGGTTTCTAGAAGCTTTTTGGTGGAGACTTTAGGGTTTTCTGGGTAGAGTATGTCATTTGCAAACAGCGAGAGCTTGACTTCTTTCTTTCCTATCTCGATTCCCTTGATATCTTTTTCTTGCCTGATCGCTATAGCAAGTACTTCCAGTGCTATGTTGAATAGGAGTGGTGAGAGAGGACAGCCTTGTCTTGTGCCAGAATTTAGAGGAAAGGCTTTCTGTTTTTCTACATTGAGGACAATATTTGCCTGAGAATGGTTCCTTCCATTCCCATCTTGCTGAGAGTTTTGATTAAGAATGGGTGTTGGACCTTATCAAATGCTTTCTCTGCGTCTATTGGTATGATCATGTGATTTCTATTTTTCTTGTTGTTGATGTAGTGTATTATGTTGATAGATACACGAATGTTAAACCATTCCTTGCATTCCTTGCATTCCTGGGATGAAACCTACTTGATTGTAGTGGATGATCTTCTTAATGAGGCATTGAATCCTATATATTGCCAGGATTTTGTTGAAGATCTTTGCATCTGTATTCATCAGCGATATTGGTCCGTCATTTTCTTTTTTGGTAGCATCTCTGTCTGGTTTAGGTATCAAGGTGTTGTTGGCTTCATAAAAGCTATTTGGAAGTGTTCCTGTTTTTTCGATTTGATAAAAGAGTCTTGCCAGGATTGGTAGAAGTTCCTCTTGAAAGCTTTGAAAGAATTCATTAGTAAATCCATCTGGGCCTGAACTTTTATTTTTAGGCAGACATTTGATTACTGTCTTAATTTCCTCAATAGTGATGGGTGTGTTTAGATATGCTACATCCTCTTCATTCAACAATGGAAGATTATAAGAGTCCAAATTTTTTTCCATTTCTTCCAGGTTTTCATTTTTAGTGGCATAGAGTTTCTCAAAGTAGTTTTTGAATACCCTTTGGATATCTACCATATCAGTAGTGATCTCTCCTTTTTCATTCCTAATACGAGTTATCAAGTTTCTCTCTCTTTTTCTTTGTTAGTTTTGCCAGTGGTCTATCAATCTTGTTTATTTTTTCAAAGAACCAACTTCTGCTTTCATTCATCTTTTGAATTGTTTTTTGGGTTTCCACTTCATTGATTTCTGCTCTCAGCTTTGTTATTTTCTTCTGTCTCCTTATTTTTGGGTCCTTTTGTTGAGTGTTTTCTAATTCTATGAGCTGCATAATTAAGTTATTCAGATATGACCCTTCTTCTTTCCTGATGTGTGATTGCAAATCTATAAATTTTCCTCTCAATACCGCTTTTTCTGTGTCCCATAAGTTCTGATAGTTTGTGTCTCCATTGTCATTTGTTTCTAGGAAAGTTTTGATTTCCTCTTTGATTTCATCTCGGACCCACTGTTTAACTTCCAGGTATTAAAGTTTTTCTTCTGTGTCCCTTTGTATTTCACATATAATTTCAGGGCCTTGCTGTAAGTGAAGGTAACCTGCAAAATTTCTATCCTCTTGATATTATGGAGGTATGTTTTGTGTGCTAGCATGTAGTCTATCCTGGAGAATGTCCCATGTACATTAGAGAAGAATGTGTATCCAGGTTTCTGGGGGTGGAGTGTCCTGCATATATCTACTAGGCCTCTTTCTTCCATTTCTCTGTTCGGGTCTAGTATATTCTTCTTGGGTTTCAGTCTGGTTGACCTGTCAATTGTTGACAATGCCGTATTGAGGTCTCCCACAATTATTGTGTTGTTAATGATATTATTTTTCAGATTTGTCAACAATGTTATTAAATATTTTGCTGGCCCCTCATTTGCTGCATATATGTTTAGGAGAGTGATTTCTTCCTGCTGTACATATCCTTTGATTATTACAAAATGGGGGACACAAAAATTTTTATACTGCAGTTGGACTTTGCACCCTAGATAGACACTTGGCATAATGACTTGGCTTAGACTCCAGTTGATTTGACACTGACTGTTCACTCCCTGAACTGAGGATACAACCTATGGAAACAAACAATATTTCCCACAGCAGTACCAGGAACATAAATTCTAGCAAGGATGACCCTTATACTGCCACGACACTGACTTACTCCAAAAACAGTTTTTATATCACCCTGATAAATAGGGAACAGCAATAGTCTGCTTTTAGGGCTGGATTCCCTGCAATATTAACTGATGAAGGGACAGAACCACAAGACACAACACACCACCTGGTCTTCGACACAGGACCTGTACAGAAACTAGTATTTATAACTACAGAAACCTGACAGCAACAATTATGAGAATGAAGAGCTGACCACCGAGAATGACGAGGGGGTTGGACAACTGGGTATGCCTGGAGCCTTGAGTCGGTCTTATGCCAAAGTACTTTGGGGGTAAGATCGCCCTGTTTTGTAGGCCAAAGGTATTTGTTTCCAATTTCTTCCATATTTTGCTGTGCCTATGCAAACGACAATTGCCACAAACACACATATTTTAAATGTGTTCCCCATCTCTTGAGAAAAAAATAGGAGTCATTAATGACTTCGTAGGTGATACAATAATTTTCACAAATATAACTGCTGATGAACTCTCACCCCTTCTTCCATTTTTTAAATCTCTGTTCTCTTTCTATTTCTTTTTTTTAATATAATTTTTATTTTGATCATAGTGGCTTACATATTGTTGTCAATAAAATTTTAGGTACATATTTACATAAAATCAGGGGGGATTCCCATCACCAGATTGTCCTCCCTACACTTCTGTATTTGTCCTACCTCCCATTCCCTCTTCCCTCACACCCAGGCCGGCCATAATATGTGATCCCCTCTGTATCCAACCCTCTACTTAGTAGTCTTGCACCTGTTTGGTCTTGATGCTTCCCGTATCTCCCCCTCTAACTGTAGGCAGGACTATCTAGTTCAAGTTGCGTGGTTTTGCCTGAGAAAGAGAAGATACATAAACTAGGGTAAGAGTCTAATACCCCAAAAATGGGTGGAATCCTTCTAGAGGCTCTCATCATCAATTTGGGAGATGAAGGGGAAAAAGAAGGTGAAACACTCCGCCAGTACCAAAAACGGTGTCAAATATCCAGTGAGGACTCCAGCTATATCGATAAGCACCACAAAAAAACAGACTAAAAACAAAACAAAACAAACAAAAAACAAACAAAAAACACGTCATGTTCTTGAAATAAGAAACATGGCATAGCACATAGCAAAAGAAAAGAAAGGAAGATAAAAAAATAAGTATAATTGGGGACAACACTTTCAATAATCACCCCCAAACAGAGAAATCGATCAAAATAGATAGGTAAATAAAAATAATAATTACAATAATAAATGAAGGTAAAATATATATATATAAAAATAACCAAGGTTTTGTGCTTTTTGTATTTTTGTTTTTTCCCTCCTGCCCTGGCACAGTAAATATTGGGGTCATTCGAAAAGGAATTTACTTGGCCTAAGAAATATGGGGTTTCTCCGTCCTTGGATTATACTGTCATGGGATCAGCTCTAGACTTTGCTCAGGATCATTTACTCTCCCGGTGGTGTTTTTTTTTTTTTTTTTTTTTTTGTGTATGGAAGACTTCTGCTCTTTCCAGGTTGATATAATCAGAGCTCTGTGTTTAGAGGTCTCAGTATCTGCAAAGATCCTGAGGTGGGACTTATGATGAAGTCAGTCTTTGTAGTTCTGGAGGTTCTGTTACCTCAGTGTCGTTTTAATCTATCTTCTGTGGTTGGTGATCTTGGTCTTTGCACTGAACATAGGATGGCACCTAGGATAGCGTCTTTCTTTGTGCTTCCAGAAGCCCCATTCCGTTACAATTGTCTCTGCCAGACCTTTGGGACTGGGGATCATGTTTATTGTGCAAGTCATAGTTCAAACCCTAGACTAGGGCTTTTTTATTGGTCCCGAGATGTATACAGTCTGGTCGTGGTTCTAGCAGCCAGTCATCTGTGAATCACGATCTTGGCTTTTGGACCTACCAAAGGGTGCCAAGTCTTCTGGTTTTGTCTTGTCGTTAGCTGGTAAGGTAGGCTAATCTGCTCTAAGGTCAAGTTGTTCACATTTTCCTTGATGTCAGGATATCATGTTAGAGCTGGCCCTTGTTGCTGACCCCGCAGTATTAATGCTGTCCCGGATGGAGTTTGTTTCCCGCAGTTGTTGTGAAGAGCTGTGCTGTTTCTATGTCTGGGATCCAGGGTTCAAGGCTGGATGAATGATATCTAATCACCTGGGGTCTAAGTTGATTCCACATGACATATTTTCAAGGTAGGAGATATCCCTGTATTGTAAACACCTATGAGTTCCTATCTCTAGTAGATAAGAGCTCTTTTTTGTATGTAAGGTTTCCCCTTTATTTAGTGTGCCTTTGCAGGGGGAAGTGGTGCTACATTATATTGTTGGTGTATTTGGGGGTGGACAGAGGGGATAACAGAAACAGGTCACATACCCAAAAACGATAAAAAAATAAAAATAAAAATAAATAAAAAAATAAAAAATGTATGTGCTCACAAATGTATATGTAGGACAAACATTTAAAAAAATTAATAAATAAATTTAAGAAACAGAAAAAAGAAAAGAAAAAAAAAACAAAAAAAAAGAAAGAAATAAAATGAGTTAGCGAGGTTTTTAAAAGACCAAAGTGGTGCAAAAGACTACCTTACATTTGGGGGAGAGCAGGTAGAGAGGTGGTGTATTACAGGTCTTATGCCTATGTTGGGAGTACAGTTTTTCCCATTCTATTTTGGGTTTTTCTTGTGGTGTGTGGGTTCCCAGGCATCTTCCTATCACACCTCCTGACCTTCTTCAGATTGGTAAAAATTTGCAGCATGGAGGTCTTGGAAGAGTTCTTGCATTGGGGATACTTTTGGACCTAGGTCCGGTTTCAAGAAACAGTCCACGTTAGGGGGGGTTGGTAGGGAGGGCCTCACAGCATGAGTCCGCAGGGAAGTTGGCTGTCTTTTCTTGCCGAGGACAAGGTGTGGGTTTGACTGGGTGTCTCTTCTCTTGGGTGCTGGGTACTGGTTCGTTGGGGTAGGAGGTCGATCTTGTTGCCTAATAGATTAAGGACTGAGGGTGAAGATTTTTAATCTAGTGGGAGGTCTGGATGGGATTGAGGGGTGGAGGGATAATTGGATTTCCAGAGGGGGGAAAGGGTAAGGTGTATGGAAGGGGTAGGGAGGGAGAAAAGAGAAAAATACATTAAAGAGAAAGGGAGAAGAGAAAGGATAGAAAGTAAAGAAAAGAATAGAAAAGAAAGAATTAAAAAAGAAAGTGATGAGAAGAAAGAAGAGAACAGCAAGGGGATGCTGGTTTGCTTGTATGTGTTCAATGAATAGAGCATGTAGTTTGAGTCTGTACGTTGCTGTTACTGCTTCGGTGGTCTGACTGGTCACGTGCTTCAATCCCTAAAAGAAGGTAAACCTAGGGATAAAGTGTATGTTAAAGAGTTTTCTCGGGGCCATCTTGTAGTGCAAACTAGGTACGGTATCTCGAGTGGTATCCAAGCTGCCATCTTAGCTTGTCCGCCCTTTGTATCCAAGAACGCCTGTGGACAGAAAAGCTGAGAGGTTATTTTAAATATAGTAAGATAGAGGCATTAATACGTAGTGTTATGGGGAGGTTCCATTGGAGTCAGTGGTTTGCCGTGGTATTCTTTACCTGTGTTCCTGTATACGATCTCTACGGGATTATTATGGGCCATTATTGTAGAAGGTTGATTACGCACCTGTTCTCTCTATGCTGCTGTTCTGGTGTTGCTGTTTTCTTTGTAGTATAATGTGTAGTCAAGAGTTTGTGTTGTTCCTTTTTCATGTATTTTGGGCACTGTTCCCAGGTATATGTTGACTATTACAGTGTTTGGAGTTTCTACCCTGTTAGACCCTGTTATTTGATTGTTAAGTAATAGTTGTGATTGAGATGTATGTTCTCTGTACTTCAGAATAGTGCTACCATTCTGTGTTTATCTTTTGTCTTCTGACTTACTTCATTTAACATAACATGATCTAGGTCCATCCACGTTGCTGCAAAATCTGTGACTGTATCGTTTCTGACTGTCATGTAATATTCCATTGTGTATAAACACCACATCTTAATGATCCATTCATCTTTTGTTGGACATCGCGGTTGGTTCCAAGATTTGGCTATTATACTGAGTGCTGCGATAAATAGTGGGGTGCACATGTATTTTGGAATGAATGTTCTTCCGACTTGGGGGTATATACCTAGGAGTGCAGTTGCTGGGTCAAAAGGGAGCTCAATTCTGAGTTCTTTGAGCACTCTCCAGACTGTTCTCCATAGATGTTGGACTAGGGGGCATTCCCACCAGCAGTGGATGAGAGTTCCCTTCATACCGCATCCCCGCCAACAAAGATTGTTCTCAGTATTTTTGATATGGGCCATCCTCACTGGTGTCAGGTGGTATCTCATTGTTGTCTTGATTTGGATCTCTCTGATGATGAGTGAAGGTGAGCATGTTTTCATGTGTTTGTTGGCCATCCTTCTGTCTTCCTCAGAGAAGTGTCTATTCATTTCTTCTCCCCATTTTTTCATGGCTTTATTTGGTTTTGAGGGGCTCAGTTTTCTGAGTGCTTTGTAAGTTCTAGATATCAGCCCTTTATCTGATATGTCGAGTGAAAAGATTTTTTCCCATTCTGTTAACTGTCTTCTTGCATTAAGTAAGGTTTCTTTCGCCATGCAGAAGCTTTTTAGTTTGATGTAGTCCCATTTGTTTATGTTTGCTGCTAAGGTTCTTGTCATTGGTGCTCCATTCTCGAAGACCTTTTTGTTATATAGGTCTTCGAGTGTTGTCCCTATTTTATTCTCAATAAACTTTATAGATTCGGGTCTGATTTCAAGATCTTTGATCCATTTTGAGTTGACTTTTGTATAAGGAGTGAGGTATGGGTTGATTTTCACTTTCGAACATGTTGTTTTCCAGTTGTACCAACACCATTTGTTGAATAGGCTTTCTTTGTTCCATTTCAGATTCTTGCCTCTTTTATCAAATATTAGTTGGCTGTATATCTGGGGGTTTATGTCTGGGAATTCTGTTTTGACCCACTGGTCTGAGGTCCTGTCTCTGTTCCAGTACCATGCTTTTTTGACTATTATGGCTTTATAGTATAGTTTCAAGTTAGGTAAGGAGATTCCACCCAGCTTCTTGTTTTTCAGTATGTGTTTGGCTATCCTGGCTCTTTTGTGGTTCCAGATGAATTTTGTGATTGATTCTTCTAATTCTTTAATGAATTGTGTCTGGATTTGGATAGGGATTGCATTAAATCTATATAGAAGTTTGGGTAGGATAGTCATTTTGACTATGTTAATTCTACCTATCCATGAGCATGGGATGTTCTTCCATTTCTTTAGAGCATCTTCAATTTCTTTCTGGAGTGTTTTGAAGTTTCCCTGGTATAGGTCTCTCACTTCTGTTGTAAGGTTGATTCCTAGATACTTGATATTTTTTGATACTATCTTGAATGGAATTGTATTTTTAATCTCTCTCTCCTCAACTTCATTGTTTGTATATAGAAACGCTACTGTCTTTTGTGTATTGACTTTGTATCCAGCCACTTTGCTGTATTGGTTGATTGTTTCTAGGAGTTTTACTGTGGACTCTTTGGGGTTTTCGATGTATATCATCATATCGTCGGCAAATAGAGATAGCTTGTATTCCTCTTTCCCTACTTGAATTCCTTTGATACCCTTCTCTTGTCGGATTGCTATTGCTAGGATTTCTAAGGTTATATTGAATAAGAGTGGAGAGAGTGGACAGCCTTGTCTAGTTCCTGACCTTAGTGGGAGTGTTTCTAGTTTCTCACCATTAAGTATAATGTTGGCTGTAGGCTTTTCATATATAGCTGTAACTATCTTGAAGAAGGTTCTTTCTAACCCTATTTTGCTGAGTGTCTTTAACATGAAAGGATGTTGGATTTTGTCAAACGCCTTCTCTGCATCAATTGATATGATCATGTGGTTTTTGTCTTTCATGTTGTTGATGTGATGTATCAAATTGATTGATTTGCGTATGTTGAACCAACCTTGCATTCCTGGTATGAATCCCACTTGGTCGTGATGTATGATCTTTTTGATGAAGTGTTGAATTCGGTTTGCTAAGATTTTGTTAAGTATCTTTGCATCTATGTTCATTAGTGAGATTGGTCTGTAGTTTTCTTTTTTGGTGGTGTCTTTGCCTTCTTTGGGAATGAGTGTGATATTAGCCTCATAAAAGGAGTTGGGGAGGATTCCTTTTTTTTCTATGATTTGGAAAAGCCTATGGAAAAGTGGTAGTAAGTCTTCTTGAAATGTTTGATAGAATTCACCTGTAAATCCATCTGGGCCAGGGCTTTTGTTCTTAGGGAGGTTTTTAATTACATCTTCAATTTCCTCTGAGGTTATTGGTCTGTTTAGGATTTCTATATCTTCCTTTTCCAGTCTTGGAAGAGGGTGTTTGTCCAAGAATCTGTCAATTTCTACTGGGTTCTCTAGCCTAGTTGAGTATAGTTGTTCATAATATGATCTCATTATATGTTGTATTTCTTGGGGTTCTGTTGTAATCTCGCCCCTTTCATTTGTGATCCTACTGATTAGGGTGTTTTCCCCCCTTTTTTGGAGAGTTTTGCCAATGGTTTGTCTATCTTGTTTATTTTTTCGAAAAACCAACTCCTGGTCTCATTGATTTTTTGTATTGTTTTCTTAGTTTCTATGTTGTTTATTTCTGCTCTGGTTTTTATTATTTCTTGCCTTCTGGTTGTGGTTGGATTTCTCTGTTGCTGTTGTTCCAATTCTTTGAGGTGATCTTTTAAACTGTTGGTTTTGTTATTTTCCTGTTTCTTGACATAGGCCTGTATTGCTATGAGTTTCCCCTAATTACTGCTTTTGCTGTGTCCCATAAATTTTGACATGTTGTCTCTTCATTGTCATTTGTCTCAAGGAATCTTTTTATTTCTTCCTTGAGTTGTTCTTTGATCCAGCTGTTGTTGAGCAGCATGTTGTTTAATCTCCAGGTATTAGTTTTTCTCCATTGCTTCTTCTTGACATCAATTTTAACCTCTGTTGCATAGTGATCTGAAAGGGTACTTCTTATGATCCTTACCTTTGTGGTCTTATATAGGTTGGCTTTGTATCCTAAGACATGGTCTATTCTGGAGAAGGTTCCATGTGGGTTTGAGAAGAATGTATATTCTGCTTTCTGGGGATGGAGGGCTCTATATAAGTCTATTAGCCCTAAATCTTCTAATTTTTCATTTAGAGCTCTTATTTCTTTGCTATTTTTCTGTTTTGTGGATCTGTCCAGTGGTGATAGTGGAGTATTGAGGTCCCCTACTATTATCACATTTCCCTTCATGTGTTTCTCCAGGTTTGCCAGTAGTTGCTTCACATATTTTGCTGACTCTACATTAGGTGCATAGATATTGACCAGGGTTAGTGTTTCTTGATCTAATGTTCCCCTGATCAGTAAGTAGTGACCCTCTTTGTCTCTGATCACTTTCTTGAGGTTGAATACAATTTGGTCTGATATAAGAATGGCTGTCCCTGCTCTTTTTTGTTTTCCATTGGCCTGAATAATTACTTTCCACCCTTTTATTCTAAGCCTGTGCTTATATTGTAACTGTAGGTGTGTTTCTTGCAGACAGCAGAAGTCCAGTTTATTTTTCCTAACCCAGTTCTCTACTATGTGTCTTTTAATTGGAGAGTTTAGTCTGTTCACATTTAGGGAAATTATTGATAGAGAGGACTGTTGTGCAGTTGTATTGTGTGGCGTGGTTGTTGTTACAATCGGGGGTTTGGATTGTGTAATTCATCTCTGAGTAGGTCGCTTAGGATCAGCTTGGTTTGCACAAATAGTTCTAGTTCGTTCCTATTTGAGAATGTTTTTAGTCTGCCCTCCCATATGAATGATAGTTTTTCTGTGTATTGGACCCTGGGTTGGAAAAATCTTTCATTCAGTCATTTAAATATGTCATTCCACTGTCTTCTTGCTTGAATTATTTCAAATGGGAGATCTGGTTTGATTCTTATGTCCTTTCCTTTGTACTTGAGGTTTTTTTCCTCCCTTATTACTTTCAGGAGTTCCTCTTTCTCTTTGTTTTTTGCCATTTGGATTATTATGTGTCTTGGTGTTGTCTTATTAGGGTCTATTTTATTAGGGACTCTCTTGACTCCTGGATTTGTCCTGAAGTGCCTTTCCAGAGGGTGGGGAAGTTCTCAGTTATTATCTCCCTAACTATCTGTTCTTCCCCCTTCCCTGTTTTCTCCCCTTCTGGTATACCCACAATTCTTAGATTGTTTCTTTTGTCCTTGTTCATTAGATATTGGATTTTTCCTTCCACTGCTTTGCCTTTTATTTCTTTGTTGGTTTCTTGATCATTTTTTGATTGTAGTTTTCCTTCAAGTTCTTCGATGTGCTTCTCCAACTCTGTGTTTCTGCTCGTAAGGCTTGTTACTTTGTCTTTTAAGTCCTTCACTTCTTTTTGTATGAAATCTCTCATGTTTTTTGACATTTCTTCTTTAATTTGGCTGATTCGTTCATCCATGGCTTTCTTATACTCGGTTGCTAGTGTTTCTTTCATTACTTTTAGTAATTCTTGCATTTCCTTCCTCATGGCCGCTTTTAGGTCTTCTTACCATGGATCTGTGCGTTTTGGTGGACTTGGAAACTTAATAGGGTTTGTCATGTTGTCTCCAGTTATTAGGGATCTCCTTGATTTACGCATAATTCTTTGTATTTAATGGTGTGTTTTGGAGTGCTGAGGCTTCTAATTTTGGCCTGCTTTGGTCTCCTTCCTGAAGGTGTTTCTAGAGGGTGCTGTTGGGTGGGCTTGTTGAACCTAGCTCTTTCTCCTCCCCTTTGCTACCTAGAGTTCAGTCTTCCTGCAGTAGGTATTGTTGCTTTTCTACTCCTTAATTCTGTCAGCGGTGCAGTTCCGCTCTTGGCCACAATGGTTGATGGCGCTGTTGAGCCTAGCTCTCATTCCCCCCTCCTTTCCCTGGGAGTCAATGGAGCTCCGTCCCCTCCAAGCCTCCCTTGAAGGGGTTCCCTCAGAGCAACCTTTCAGACTCTGCCCTCACCCTTGGGGAGTCCCTGGTCCGCTCCACGGCCCAAGGCGGTGGACCGCTCTAGGTCACCTGAGAGTCCAGATGGCTGGCCCTATCTCCCTCGTCTATTCGGGTCACTCAGCTTACCTTTACAGGCGTCCACCGGGGGGAGGGATTCACCCGAGTCTCTCTGGGCTGCGCACGGGGGTCCTGACGCCGGGCAAAGACACAGAGACTAACCCGGGTCTCTGTTGACGGCGCGCTGGGGTCCTGATGCCGGGCAAAGACACAGAGACTCACACGAGTCTCTGTTGATGGCGCGCAGGGGTCCTAATGCCGGGCAAAGACACAGAGACTCACCCTGGTCTCTGTTGACGACGTGCAGGAAAGACACAGAGACTCACCCGAGTCTCTGTTGATGGAGCGCAGGGGTCCTAATGCCGGGCCTCTCTTTCTATTTCTTAATAACTTTGCTTTCTGTCATCCCACAACAAATGTATTAGATCATTTATGTCAATTGTGTGATAGAATAAAATAAAATAAATATATTTCTCCCTTAAAAAATAAAAGTAAATAAAAATATTTTAAAACTATTTTATCAAGTTTGTTATATGATTACTTCCATAAAAATGTTGCCAAAATATCACAGAAATTATCAGTCAATATACATATATATAATTGCCTTTGGGACACACCCAGTGACTCTCAAAGGTTACCCCTGGCTATGCATTCAGAAATCACTTCTAGCTTGGGGGACCATATGGGACACAGGGGTATTGAACAGTGGTCCGTCCTAGGCTAGCGAGTACAAAGCAGACACCTTATGCCCTGCTCCATCAATCTGGCCCCCAGACAATATATTTTACATTCCAACATTTAACAGGTAATTATATAAGAACTATCAAATTTATATTTTACTTGAGAAATATAAAAAATAATTGTATTTAAAGCAAATAAAATAAACAAACTTCAAACCTAACATTTTTCAAGTAAGTATTGACATATAGAGTCACAAAACAGTAAAAGCCAGAATTATTATTTTATTGTTTATTAGCCTTAATCACTTTGAGTATAGTTTTATTATTGAAACAATGTTTTGAAATCAATATGAAAGAGCAAATTGGTTAACTGGGGCAGGGATTTAAGGGTGATAGAAATTCAGCCACACTTTATTGTGCTCTGAGGATAATCTTGGCTCTTTCCTCTTAGATCACTTCTGGTGGTACTTGAGGGAAGGGAATATGGGTTGCTGGGATTGAACAGGGCTGATGCATGCAGGGAAATTTCATAAAACCTATACTTTCTCCCAGTCAAAGTAGTAAATTTTATTATATTTTATATATATAAATGATCCCGTAATTGAAGTTTTGGTATCTAATATTATCTTTATGTGATATTTACAGATAATATATATCCAAATGATATAGAAGTGATATAGTAGTGATATATAGTGATATATAAATATATAGGCAAACATATTATAGATATTCCTCGATTAATGACCTATCTGTTTAGCGACCACTCGCATTTATGACCATCTCTTCACCGTTATTTTATTTTAAATATCCTTTTTCCATCTTGTACACTCTACAGTACAATACTGTGGTTTTTGGTGCTTTAGTGTACCTACTTTACTAATTTTACTAACTTTTACTAACGGTAATACATTGCAGTACTGTGTGTAAATTACACAACCTATGCAAATTAAACCAAGTGGAAGTTTTCAATTTGATCTTTCTCTTTATTTTACTTATTCAGAATACTGTAATGTCAAGTACTATGCATATACTGTACTACTGTATATAGTACTTGCAGTTCCTCACTTAACGACCTAGTCTGAAATGGAACTTGGTCGTTAAGTGAGGAGTATCTGTATAAGGTAAATATTATCGATATAAAAACTTACTGTTTACCATTGAGAGAATTGAGGGTCAGTGAGGCTAAACTATTTGCGAATTTTTTTTTGCACATTTGGTAGGAATTAGCATTTTACCTAAAATAGTAATATTACCTAAAATCTGATCATTTCCAAAGCCTTATGCTTCCCCTATTGACATTTTTTTTATTTAAACAACTTGATTACATTTTGCTTTAAGATGGTAAGCAGTTGAATTCTTGCACATTAAAAATTTATTGGCAAATGAACTCATATTGAATATGAGTAGTCTTACAACATAGCAAGACTAAGATACATTTAAACATTAAGAACCAGGTTGTCTATAGTAGTAGGCTAAAGGGAAGAAGCTATTATTAAAAGTACAGTCTGCTTAAAGTTATTAGCCAAGCATGGTGATGAATTTTAAAAAAGAGGTTTTAAAGTTGTTAATTGTAATGTTTAAATTAGCCATTCATGCCCTGTAAGCATGAAACTCACTATATTTACTGTACTCTGAGTACTAATTGTAGTGAGCAAATGGCAGAGATACATTTCCTTGGGATATATTTTTTCTTGTATACAAACAATACCCTCTTTTATTTGAATGAGAACAGATGGATGAAACCTCCATATAAATAGTTATTGCCTACAGTAATGGATGATTTTATTAGACATTCAAATTGAGCTTAAACAAGAATATGAATTAGTAGAAATGTTAGCCTGATATTTTATTCTAATAATAAGAATTTCTATCATAAAGGGTGAGTCTTTAAGGGCAACCAAGTACCTTTTGAGTGAATTAGTATTCCTATGGCATTACCCATCTAAATAATATTCTTTACTTCTGATGTGACCCTAAAAATTTAATTAAGTATGACTGATGGCCAGCATGTTGATTATCCCTGTTATAGATAAAACTTGAATGTTCTTTTGCTATGAGCAAAATATTTGTACAAGTTTCTGTTACTTTATGTCAATCCCGATATTTTTTTGTTTCTATTTTGTTTTGGGGCCACACCTGGTGGTGCTCAGTGGTTACTCAAGCTCTGCAAAAAATTAAAGTAATTGCCCCTGAGCACAAGTCAAAGACAATGTAAAATAAATTTATCATTAAAATTAGATGGAAGAATACTTTTATTTAAAAAATATAGATCAGTTTTTATGATAGTTGGTCTGATACTGCAGTAAAAAACCTGGCAGTTCAGTCCTTTAAGCTAAACAAGTTTTCTTAAGAACACTAACGGTGGTGTGCAGAAGTCACCTTGGTGACTTGAGAATCATGGGATCCATGAATCAAACTTAGGGCTCGAACATGCTAGGCCTGTGCTATATCGCTTGAGTTGTGTTCTTGACTTCTAATGTTTTAATTAAATCTCTCCTACCTTTCTCCCTTATTCTCTTTCTCTTTTTAAAATAACAATTATTTTATTTAAGTGCCGTGTTTACAAAATGTTCATGTTTGAGTTTCAATCATACAATGTACACCACCCTTTATTAAATGCACATTTCCTGCTACCAATATCCCCATTTTCCCTCCTACCCTTCCCACTGCCTTTCTCTTGGTAGACATTTTACTCTCTCTCACTCTCCCTTCTATTATCTCCTTTTTATACTGTGATTTACACTATTATTAATGAGGGGTATATACCATGCATATTACTTTATCCCCTTTTAACATTCAGTTTTTGTTAAGTGATCAGTTCCAATGTTCATTGTCAATATGATAACTTTTCTACCTTAATTTCGCTGCTCCACTGTCTGTGGCAAGATTCCTTCTGACCCTCATCCCTGTTGTCTCTGGATAATATATTGTATCTTTTATCTTTCTTATATACCACAAGTCAGTGTGATTATTCTATGTCCCCGCTCTTCTGACTCATTTTACTCATCACAATAATCTCCATCTCCACCCATGTATAAGCAAATTCACGACATTTTCTTCTCCTAATAGCCACATAGTACTCATTGTGTAGATGTACCACAGTTTCTTTAGCCACTCATCTGTTCTCTGGCACTTGGTTGTTTCCAGATTCTGGCTATTGTAAATAGTGCTGAAACGAAAAAAGGAATGCAGAAGACTTTTCTGCATGTTGATTTTGGGTTTCTAGATTTTATCCCTAGGAGTAGCATTTCTGAATCAAATATAAGCTCAATTTATAGTTTTAGAGGACATCTATATTGTTTTCAAAAAGGCTGGACTTGTATACATTTCCATCAGCAATGAATGAGAGTCTCTTAATCCCCATATCTGCACCAGCACTGGTTGTTCTTGTTAATTTGTGATGTGTGCCATTCTTTGTGGAGTGAGAGGATACCTTATTGTTGTTTTGATTTGCATCTCTGATAATTAGTGATAGGGAGCATTTGTTCATGTGCCTTTGACAATCTATGTTTCTTCTTTGAGGACATTTTTGTTCATTTTTTGATGGGGTTAGATTTTTTTTCTCGTTAAGTTCTATCTTAGATATTAACCCCCTATCTGATGGGTGAATTTTTTCTCAGTTTTTGGGTCACACCCGGCAGCGCTCAGGGGTTACTCCTGACTCCAGGCTCAGAAATCACCCCTGACAGGCACAGGGGACCATATGGGATGCCAGGATTTGAACCAATGACCTTCTGCATGAAAGGCAAAAGCCTAACCTCCATGCTATCTCTCCTGCTCCTCTTTTTCTATATTTCCATATGATAGAAAGCTTAGTACCCAGAGTCAACATAAAATTTACACTATATTCATATAATGAGATACATCTTGATTTTGGCATAACTACTTGATTGATTCTAGTTTAAAGATTTCCTTTGAGCAATTTTTTCTTTTTAGTTTGCAAATGGTATTTCATCTACATTTAGCTTATATTACAACTGTTTTTTCTCGTTAAGTTCTATCTTAGATATTAACCCCCTATCTGATGGGTGAATTTTTTCTCAGTTTTTGGGTCACACCCGGCAGCGCTCAGGGGTTACTCCTGACTCCAGGCTCAGAAATCACCCCTGACAGGCACAGGGGACCATATGGGATGCCAGGATTTGAACCAATGACCTTCTGCATGAAAGGCAAAAGCCTAACCTCCATGCTATCTCTCCTGCTCCTCTTTTTCTATATTTCCATATGATAGAAAGCTTAGTACCCAGAGTCAACATAAAATTTACACTATATTCATATAATGAGATACATCTTGATTTTGGCATAACTACTTGATTGATTCTAGTTTAAAGATTTCCTTTGAGCAATTTTTTCTTTTTAGTTTGCAAATGGTATTACATCTACATTTAGCTTATATTACAACTGTGACCACTTGTCACAGAAGATTAAATGGAATTTATCTTATAAAATATATTGCCATGTATAATGGTGGGATAAGTGTGCATGGTATAAAGGGATTGGAATATTAAAACTAAATATCTTACTTTCTTGAGTGATGGTTTTGGAAAATCCATTCAGTATTCAGTGTATTTATGTAATCATATGAAATATCATTGGCATCATCAACACCACAATAAACCAATAGCATATTTCCAATACAAAAACATTGGAAATTTCAAATTTTACATAATTATTGGAGTATTGCCAAGCCAAGTAATTAATGATTGGATAGTATTGTAAAGAAAAGGAGTCCTAAAATAAATTCCTGTACTACAAGTGAAAGCTTTACTGATTTCACCGAAGATCAGAACAGCAGTGTGATAATAACAAAGGACTTCAAGGCACTGCAATGGATGATCTCTAAACAACTTGTTCTGATCTCATTTTCATTCCTCATCCTGTCTGCACCTCTGATTACCTTACTGTTTCTAAAACATACCAATTTGTCCTTGAAATAATCTTTCAGATACTGACTTTTTACTTTCATTTGATATCTTTTCAAAAAAGACTCAATTTAGAGGTGTATTTGCATATTCCATGATAAATAGCAGATTATTCTCAATCATCAATTGTCACTCAGTGACTGCTTTATTTTGCTTTGCTGTCACATGGAACGTGGTTATTTTGTTCCTATTACAAATTAGCAGCATAGCATAGGAACTTCCTCTTTGACTTTTTTGTTTATAACCACATACCAGGAGTTAGAGTATGCGAAAGTCAGTGATTATAAATAGAACCTGGTGCCTATTACCTTGGTCTTAGTCATTCCTCACCATATTAATATGGAAAAGTCTTTCATTTTTTTTTTGCTCCATTTCATTTTCTTCACTTATGAGTCTGAGAACTAAAATCAATTTTATTTATTTATGGTGAAGTTTAATAGGGAAGTTTAATTGATTGGGGAAAAAAAAACTTATGAGCACCTACCTCTGAGTATGCATTGTTACAATAATTTACACATAGATATATTACCTGTATCTAATATTTATTTAAATTAGTTTTTATTTGAATATTAAAATACAGGTCAAAAGAAATTCTGATTCTTAAAAAATTTTAATAAAGTGTGAGAAATAAATGATAAAGATCATTTTGATTAGTAGGTATTTTCAAATCATCAAATTAGCATGAACATGTATCTATTTTAATAAATACATAGTTTGATAGATGTAAATAGTCATATAGTTAAGCTTCGTTAATTTTATAATAACTTTTTCTTTTGGTTTATGGACCACACCATGATAGCTCCAGGGTTATTACTGGTTCTTCATTCAGGAATTAAACCAGGAGGAGGTACTAGAGGGATCATGTGGGATCATAGGAATTGAACCCAGGTCAGCCACATGCAAGGCAAATACCCTACTGTCCTTTGATTTTGGCCCTTTTTATAATAACTTTTAAAATGGTCAAAGAATATTGCAAATAACATATTTGGATATACTGTATTATACTACCATCGATATAAATCCTACCTTTTATAAAGATGTTACAACCTGAGTTATGATTCCTTAAATATTTCATAGGTTTTTTTTGTTTGTTTTTTGGGGCCATACCCGTTTGATGCTCAGAGGTTACTCCTGGCTAAGTGCTCAGAAATTGCCCATGGCTTGGGGGGACCATATGGGATGCCAGGGGATTGAACCGTGGTCCTTCCTTGGCTAGCTCTTGCAAGGCAGACACCTTACCTCTAGTGCCACCTCGCTGGCCCCAATATTTCATAGTTTTTATAAAAGATATTACATACATTTTTACAAAAAATTAAAAATTAGCATTAATTATCCTGATAATGTTGATAGTATTTTAAAACTGATATTTACTTGAACTCTTTTTAATAATTGTTTATTAGCAGAACATACTATATTTTGTAGTTTTCATTTCTTTCTTATTAATTTTATTATTCTTTTCCTTATATTAACTTTCAGTTTTATCTGCTCTTTTTATTTAAATCTTGTTGGTGTCATGCTAGATTTTTGACACTAAATTCTAGCTATATAAGGCATAATTAGAAAAATTTACATCTTATTATTGTTTTTCTGTATCAATTCTGTCCTGATAGTTTATATTTTCATTCTATATTGTTTTCAGAAGGGTTTTAAGCTTCCTCACTAAACCAATATTTATAGAATTTTGTTGAATCTCCATATATTTGCAGTTTTTCTAATTTTCTTTTCATGCTTGATTTTATTGCTTTCATTGATTTCATTGATTCATTTTGTTTTGTTCAGATCATTAATTGTGATCTAAACTCTGAATTGATATGATTTTGGTATTTATAAATTTGCTGACACCAGTTTATATATTAATATGGGGTTCATTCTGAAGAATGCTCAATTAGTATTGGAAAATAATGAAACTCCAGTTTGTTAGGAAGTATTGAGCAAAGGTCTATTAAGCCTATTTCTTCTAATTATTGTTTATTTTATGATATCCTCTCTGTTCTGTCCATTGGTGAGAGTGGTGTGAAAAAGTCCCCTATTACCATATTTTTTACTATCAATTTGTCTACCATTTACAGCTCAATGTTCCTTTCTAAACTTTTTTCTTTCTGCTGCCCTCATATCTTACTGAATTGCTGCCTAGCCATATGCTTGCTATAGCCTCATTTATATGGTTTTCTCCTATAAATATTATGGCATATTCTATGGCACATTCGATCATATGGGATCTAAAAGAGACAATCTATACTTCAGTGAAAAATGTGAGGTGACTGTTTAGATCAGTTAATGTTACTTAAATATTTTAATAAGTAATCATTTCTACTACTTGATTGATAACTGGAAATGTCCATCCCTGACTCCTATCACATTTTATATTAAGTTCCATTTTATCACATTTTTTATGGCATTCTTGCTTTCAAGATATCACTTTACTGTGTGGTTACGTCTGTGTAAAATGTTTTGTACTGTATTTTCCGGCATATAAGACGACTATTGAAACAAAAAAAAAGTCAACCGAAAATCAGGGATCGTCTTATACGTGGAGTATATCCCGAAAAATGTTTCAATATGCCGCTAAACGAAAATTGTCTGAATATTGCCACAAAACCAATTTTCCAACTCGATTCTGCACCTATCACTGCAAGGCTGCTCGGACCACCTCTCTAACTCAGCCAATCCAAGCAGGATTTTTATGCATGCAAATTAGGCAATGTTCTGGACCCGAATCTACACTGTAAAAAGCCTGCTCAGATTGGCCAGAATCAGAGAGGAAGTCTATTACAGTATAACCTTTGAACCTTTGCTTGTTGTGATTGGCTCACTGGTACATACAGTTGCAGCACAGGAATGTTCTGTCTGATACAGCGAATATAGGCCTAAACCTATGTTTTAACTGCAAAATTAGGGGGTCGTCTTATATGCCCGGTTGTATTATATGCCAGAAAATATGGTATGTTCAGAGTACAGACAACCTTTGATAAACATAGTGACATAGTGACATTAAGATATTAATTATCTTAATCTTAACTTAAAAATAATCTATTATTCATAGCAGAAGCATTAGCTAATCTTTAAGAAATTATATAAAGACTAATTCTTGGGCCGAAGAGATAGCATGGAGGTAGGGAGTTTGCCTTGCATGAAGAAGGATAGTGGTTCAAATCCTGGCATCCCATATGGTCCCCCGAGCCTGCCAGGAGCGATTTCTGAGTGTAAAGCCTGGAGTAACCCCTGAGCACTGCCAGGTGTAAATCAAAATCCCCCAAAAGTAAAATAAAATAAAGGATAATTCTTCATTCATATACTTTAGTCAATTCTATTTTCTAATTAAACAGTCTTAAAATTGTTTTATCCAAATTTTGTGACCAAACAGGTTATGGACAGTTCTTTAAATAGAATTTTTAAGTGTGAATAAAGAGAAAACATGACCAAAATGATTCTGCATAGAAAAAATATTTAAGTGACAAGATGCCTCACACAGTCAACAGCAGAGATAGAAAGGGAAAACTGGGACTAGTGAACTGCAAAAAAAAAAAAAAAAAAAAAAAAGGAATCTATTTCTCATCCTAAATTTATATTTCATATAGACTTATTAAAATTTGGAATACATCATTTTATCTGAGCCTAGAGGCACTGCAAAAGACTAAGTGATTAATTCCTGTTGTTTGTTTTTCTATACTAGGCCAAGATATTTTATATTATTCACCTAAATGGCTTTAAGCCAAACAAGCAATATGCTAAATGAAAATTCTGTCATGTGGAAAGAACTTTAAAATGTAAGCAATTTTCCCATTCTTAATAATTAACATTTAGAGGGCCAGAGAAGATCTCATTTAATGTATATTGATAATATTGAGTTACCTTTTAGTTTTGACTGTTTACCCATGTAAATTATACAAAGGTTCATTATAAGTGTACATATGATTTTCATTTATTGATCTAAGGACAATTTTAAGGTGCTTTTTTGCTTTACTTATTACTAATTTTATATATGTCATTTTGGACATGCTGTTTCAGATCTAATAGGGCAGTTTAAATAAAATTCACAAAATGATGAGAAGACAAGTTTCATAAAATATTCTCCATGAGATGCTCATGACATAGAGGTGACATTTTATTTTTCTGTTGTTTTGGGGTATGTTGGAAATAAGTGAGACCTCAAAATGAAAATACACACTAATCTGAGGACTTCAAAGTTGAATATGCACAGTAATAAATAAAATAAACCCTTTTTTTGAGGGTTTTTCAACAGACAATGAGAGAAAGGTATTCAAAAAGATCATGTGCATCTTGGATGGGATAAATTTCAAACTTCTACCTTATTCTACCTTATACTGCATACACACACAGAGAGAGAAAGAGAGAGAGAGAGAGAGAGAGAGAGAGTGAGAGAGAGAGAGAGAGAGAGAGAGAGAGAGAGAGAGAGAGAGAGAGAGAGAGAGAGAGAGAGAGAGAGAGAGAGAGAAAGCTAGATAATTAACACTGCACAGGGTCATTCTCCACACAAACAACATTAAAATGGAATTCTCCTTGTAAGTGTTTCATTCTTGGTTCACCCTACTCGGTCAGTTTACAATTTAGAGTTGACAATATGTCATTTCCATTTGAGATCTCCACTGCCACGATGTTTTGTTAATCTACCACCTCGGTAAACATTCCACCAGGGTCCTGCATCGAGCTCCATTTTACCCTAAAAGGGTGTTTTTTCCAGAAAGCTGTAGTCCATATTTTACTGTCTGATGTAATAGATCATATTATATTGAATCGTTCTATTATTTTTGTTACTCCAACATGTTTATTGATCACCATGTTTCTGTCAAGTCTTTTTCATGGGCCTCAACTTTAGCTCCTCTTTTTACGTCATAAAATGAGTGAACTACATCCAGAGTAGAGAAAGAATCTCCACTCAGCATCACATTGCTCTTGCACCAAGTGGTGAGCAGAGGTTACTGGGTGATTTGGAACAGGAACACCAAGTCTTGTGATTGCTCCTACCAGTGGTTTGCTTGTTTTTCCATCGTTTTTAGCACTAAGCAGCAGGCCTGGAAGCTCTGATCTGCTTGAGAAAACAACCTTGCAGCGAAGGGTTACGCTCTCAGCAGCTACATTTGCACTATATCCTGTCTGAGCACATGCTGAAACAAGCAGTCTCAGTCTTGGTAACCCCAGTGAGGATGTGGGGGTTCAAGAATTAAAGAAAGAATCAAGCAAAAGGATTGCACAAATTCATGGTTAATTTTTCTGATGAAACTAATACATCATACAGGGAACGTTTTACATCAGAATTTTTAACTTACTTGACAAAGATAATGAGGCATTATATTTAATAAGGCATTAAAATATGTTGTGGGATGAAAGGAAATCGAAGGTTGCCAATTTTTTTTTATTTTAGCGCTGGTGTTCATTAAAATTATTCAACTCCAAATATTGAGTGTTAATTAAGAAGAGAATAAATTGTTCAATGAGAGCAAGATTAATGTGTTAATGTGTATGTGTCCATGTATGTATGTGTGTATGCATGCACAGGAAATGTTTAAATAGAAGAAACGGAATAGAAGGGCCCGGAGAGATAGCACAGTGGCGTTTGCCTTGCAAGCAGCCGATCCAGGAGCAAAGGTGGTTGGTTCGAATCCCGGTGTCCCGTGCCTGCCAGGAGCTATTTCTGAGCAGACAGCCAGGAGTAACCACTGAGCACCGCCGGGTGTGGCCCAAAAAACAAACAAACAAAAAAAAGGAATAGCAGGTTGCATGTGTGCCTGTTTCCTACACAAAAGCTATAATTAATGAAAGTTTAGATATATCATTCTTAAATAGTATATAGAGAAGAACATTTAAATGTAGACCCATCAATTGAGAATAATCTGAACTAAACAGTTCGTTACCATTATGATTTCAAAGGAAAATATGCTTGGTCTGCAAAGATGTTTGGGGGAAAAAGAAACCCAAATGAAAGTTTCTATTGTTTTCTGTCATACATTGTTTTTTTCATGAGCATCAGTATCCTAGCAGTTTTTATCTGAAACATTAGCCTGGCCCAGTAGGTGTCAGATTAGATATACATTACTCCATTATCTTGGTATACTACTCTGCATCAAAGGATCTATGAACTTGGAAACTGAAAAGGAAAGAGAATAAATAAAGGATATCTCTTTTCAGTTTTAGAGTAGCGCTTTTAACATTAAGAAAAATCAATAACGGGATTGACTGCATTCAGTAGGGAGCATTATTGTTTCCCATAATGTATCTAATGCATATCATTACCAGAGTAATCACATTTTTATCTGCCTCTGCCTTGCTGCTTGCTTGCCGAGATATAAAGTCAGAGCTATTTGTAAAGTAAGGTTTTTTTTCCTCTTTCGCAAAATTGCTGCAAATTGTGTTCTTCCCATTTTCTTTATTAGTTGTTTGAACTAGCCAGAACCTCTGAATTTAGATTAAGTAGTTTGGTTTGTTGTGGTGGTTATTATTTTTTCCCTTCAGAAATTTTTTTTTCTTTTTGTCTCTACCCAAATTAATCTCACCTTTAGGAAATGAGACAAATCATTTGTGGGTCATTGTCTGGTGGAGGAGATGAGCAGAATAACTGTGTTGGGGAATGGGTAGGCTTTATGTTTTTGATGTTATCTTTTAAAGTCAGCAATTTCAGGGTGGTGCTGATTGTGTTTGAAATAATGTCACATTACAGCCCTCTAAGGAAGGGGCATAGTCGAAAACAATGAGGATTATCTAAAGACTTGAACACTCAATTTGTTTTCTGTTTGATTATAAAGTGATAAAAGATGGGCCCCATTACAATTTAGCAAGAACATTAAACTTAATTTTAACTCTCATTCATGAGTTTCATGATAGTTAAATGATTACACTATCCCATCTTAGTTCATTATTGAACAATTGGAATCATCTTATATTAAACAAGTTTTAGTTAGAGATTAAGATAATATATAGAAGAGACCTAAGACAGAAAGCTAGTAGTGGCTATTCCAAGTGGCAGTATAATAGAAGAGGGTCAGTGGAGCAGACACATTGCAGGGATGATGACAGAGATGAAAACACATAGTATGTGATTCTCAAAAATTCTTTATGTTTCAACACTAGAATGACTTACGCTGATATTGTATTGAAGGGATAAACAGTGGCAATGAAAAGTAGTTTTTAAAATAGGAAACATTTAAAGTACTTACAGGAAACAATGAATTCTCAAGCATTGAGCAAAACAGTGAAATTGAGATTAATTTGAATTAGATATGGAAATAAATGAACATAAGTGGGGCTAACTCATGACCCAGGTTGAACAGCTTAATAAAATTAAAACGGACATTTTCAACAAATTGTTCTTAGAATATACTATTTTCCCTTTTATAATAGGTTCCCTCTGTTTATAGGTTGATGTAGATTGAATTATCTTGATTCTGTTGTCTTTGACTTTGGGTCTGGTGTTTAGGTATGATTTTTTTTTTTTTATTACCACTCAATGTTCATGCAAATGTTTTTTCCTGGTTCCATCAACTTTTTTTTCCCCTCAATTTTTGAGGCAGGACAAGATGATTCAAGTTCTGTGGTCCTGTTATTAAAAATAAAAAAGGTGGAGGGGGCCTGTCTAGAAGCTATAAATATAGATTTAAAAAAAGAAAGAGAGAAAAAAAAAACAACCTAACTGAAACAAACAATGACAAAAAATACAACTAACTAAAATCAATTAAAAATTTTTAAATAAAAGAAATTAAGGGGCTGGTGTGGCAAGTAGTTGTTTTCTTTTTCTGGTTTTTGTTTTGTTTTTGTTTTAATGCATAGGCACAGTAAATGTTGGGAAAAATTGGAAAGGAAATAACTACGTTGGTTTAAAGATACAGGATTTCTCCATTCTTGAAGCATACTGTCATGGGAACTACTACAGGCTCCAAACATGCTCATTGTCAGGCCCTATCAGCCTAGGATTTGTGCAAAAACCAAGATCTCTAATCCCAGAAGTCTGATTTTAACGACGACGACAGAATAGAACTTCTGGAACCATAAGGAAAGATTCTATCCTATATTGCATCCTAGGATCTCTTCAAAAACCAAGATCACTAATTACAGAATAATTACTAAAATAACTGTAACAGAGCAGAACCTCTACACCCATAAAGAAAGACTTTATCCTAGACTCCCTATGACCTGTGCAAATACCAGGATCTCCAATTACAGAGGACTGACTCTGACAGCCACACTGAGCAGAACATTTCCTGGCACCATAAAAAGACCTTGGAGTTTGACAGTTGCTTTTTGACAGCAATTTTAACCTTCAGAAGCAAACTATTTATTTATTTATTTATTTATTTATTTATTTATTTATTTATTTATTTATTTATTTATTTATTTATGCTTACTTGGAAATACTTGATAACAGCAATCTGTCCATTTGGATTATAGAAGCAGATTTTTCCATAATGTTGCCAATATGTTTCCTTATTCAATTTTAGTTTACAATCAGAGGCTTTCAAATAGTGGGGTGCGCCCTCCCAGAGGGTACGCGAGGCTCCTTAAAGGGGGAACACGTTTGACCTCGGCAAACACTCTCATAACAAGCTAAACCCCGTGTTTATGTTTCTGTACGTCTCTGGAGCTGAGAGTTGCTGTGTCCTGCTTCAAACCCCACTTCGAAAAGCTATGCATTGCAAAACGTGCTCATTGCAGCCATTAATCCAGACATCACCTCTGATTAAAAAAAATCAACTCAAATTATTTTATATATTTTTGTTTTGCAGGTTAAGGTTTTTTAAAATATACTATTTACAGTTGCATGGAGGTGCGAAACATGTTTTCTTTTTCCTAGGGGGGGGCATGACATTAAATAATTGAGAAGCACTGGTTTACATTATGAAAAGCAGATCAAAGTATTTGAGAATTAAATATCTTCTTAAGTCTAGAATCAAGTATATTACCCAATTTGAAACTGGAAAGGGGAACAGAGATACACAGAATATCTGAAAAGCAAATGCTCTAATTTCCGTACTGGTCAGATGAAAGAACCATGCTTTTAGGATTCCTAAAACAACTTGTGAAACTTCCATTATAAATCTGAGACACTTGGGACATGTAGAAAATTATTCTTTTTAGTACACCTACCTTTTTTTATGTTCCAATGGAGTTTGGTAGTATGTTTACGTGGCACTCAAGAATTCTAATTTTAATTTCTTTGAGAAACTAATACTAAAGTTCATTATTTTTCAAAAACCACTATACAAATAAGAGGACATTTTACAAATTCCTTGAGAAATATAAATATATATATGTATATATAAACTTATATGGTGTAAAATGCAACTTTAGAAAAGGGGGTACATTATATGTCAAATGCTACTTTTAATAAATTTATGAAAATTTAGATAGAATATATCTAAGTGAATTTTTACTTGTTTTTTTTTCTAATTTCTTTGTTATTATTCTTAGGAACATGTTTCAACAGATGTAGCAACCAAAGTGAAAGCAAGCATCACTAATCAAATAAACTCTCAATAGCCTCTAGTCACTGAGAAAATTCAATTGTCTACTCAAGTTTAAAAATCAATAGTAGCCACTCCATATTTGACTATAGTTATAAACCAACAAATTTGAACATATTTTCTAAAATAAGGATTTATTTTAGCCTAAAACAAATATATCAGAATCTAGAAAATAAATTCACTAAAACCTTTAAGAAAATTAGGATTTATCATTATAGATCTATGTTGCTTTCTCAGAAAAATTCAAAGAAAAGTTATCAATGCTACTAATATAATTTCTTATGCATACAAGATTTTACTAATTTACTCTAACATTATTTTAGTATTTGGTTGCTGCATCCTAGTATTAGGATTGTTTAAAGGATTTGACCTATAAGATTCTTAGAGCCAGAATCAGTATTATATTGTTCAATGGTTAATAAATCTAATTTTGCTTTTTTTATATACTGATATCTAAATACTGGCAGTCATATAAGTCCACCTCCGTGACACATTGACTATATCTAAGTGTCTTTTTTTACTTTGCTAATGTTTATGAAAAGTGGAAACAGATATAACATCAACCTTTTTAGTAAGTGGCATATAGCTTGTGAATGAAGGCCTTTGAATTAGTCCTTATATGTATCACAATTAGTTTCATAATAGTATACACAAGTGACAGATAAAATTATTATAGAAAATAATTTGTCAAAGGTAAAAATAAAAGAGATCACTTAGTGGAAGGTAATATATAAACCATATTACTATTATAATATTTATTTCTAACTCCAACAGCATACTTGCAGAGCTAAATAATAGGTGTTTTATTTTTAAAACAGATTATTACAAAATAATTAAGAAATTTATATTATCATTCATATGATTTCACTTTTGTTAAAAATAAATAAGAAATAAAAAGTAAAGCTATTTTATAAAGTTAAGATTATTATTACATTGTGCTTAAGGCAAGTAGATCTCATTGAAAAGAAATCTATGGTTGATTAAAATATGAGCTATCCCATTAATCACATAATACATTAGATAATAAATTGTGGTTAACTTGGTATGCACCATAGAACATAAAGAAAAATATTACATAGGCAGACATGTGCACCAATGTATGACAATGTAATAGCTCATGGGCATAATCCTTTTGTAAATATATCTGTAGCATGACCAGTGTCTTCCTAAATGGTGTTATAAAATAGATTATTTATTTTTATTTTATTATTTTTGGTTTTTGGGTCACACCTGGCAGTGCTCAGGGGTTAGTCCTGGCTCCACGCTCAGAAATTGCTCCTGGCAGGCTCTGGGGACCATATGGGGTGCCGGGATTCGAACCAATGACCTTCTGCATGAAAGGCAAATGCCTTACCTCCATGCTATCTCTCCGGCCCCTGAGATTATATTTTAAGTCATAAGATTAATGCTGAATAATTTTTAACACTATAATCAATACATACTTGAATATGAGAAACAGTGAGTTAGAAAATAAAATAACACTTGCTACTCAGTGTATGTTTGTTTCTCTAATATGCCTATAATTTTCTTAGTATACTCTGAAGATGTTAGATTAAAAAAATGCTTCTAAAAGAGGAAAAAAACTTACATTCCACTGACAGGTGAGTAATTTTAAGGACAAGTTAAAAGCAAAGTCAAGAGAATTTATCTGTTTTTTATGCTGTATGTATACAGTGAATGTAACCTGAAAACTTGGTAAAATCATATATGCAAAAGTGCATAACAGGAAAACATTCAGTATGTTACAAAATAATTTGATCTGAGAAATGGTGATTTTAAAATAAAATTATTTTAAATTTTATTTTAGTAATTATAAAGCACTGATATTTAACTGATATAAAATATGTTTTAATTTTGTCTTGTGTTTTTAACTTGTCTGATAAAGAAACATATACGAAGCAATCTACATCAGAGTTTGCCTACAAGTATTGTTTTGCCTATTCTGCCTATGTTACAATCATAAGCACATGACTAGTAGTTGGTAAGTAATGATCCTGAACTTAATT